>NW_022630212.1:0-33945 GCF_010909765.2 Amblyraja radiata
AGATTTCGTGACGGACTGGGCAGTGTTTACTACATTTTGCAGACTTTTCCACTCCTGGGCACTCAAGTTGCCGAACCAAGCCACGATGCAACCGGTCAGCATGCTCTCTACTGTGCACCTGTAGAAGTTCGAGAGAGTCCTCCTTGACATACCAACTCTCCGTAATCTTCTCAGGAAGTAGAGGCGCTGATGTGCTTTCTTTATAATTGCATCAGTGTTCTGGGACCAGGAGAGATCATGTTTTAAACATCTCCGTCTAGAGGTGAATTAGACAATACCATTGCTTGTGGAAGGACTGATCGGAAGACATAACAGGGGAGGAGATACAAGAAGAGGTGGGGTGTAAAGGTTTCGAGGGGACTAGCGCTAGAGGAGACAGCTCAGATGAAGAGGGAGCGGAGGGATTTTAGTACTTTCGTTTAGATTGGAGATACAGCATGGAAACAGGCCCTTCAGCCCATCAAGGCATGTTGGCCTCCATAACAAGAGGAGTTGAGTACAGGAGCAAAGAGGTCCTCCTGCATTTTAACAGGGCCCTAGTGAGACCACACCTGGAGTATTGTGTGCAGTTTTGGTCACCTAATTTGAGGAAGGACATTCTTGCTATTGAGGGAGTGCAGCGTAGGTTCACCAGGTTAATTCCCGGGATAGCGGGACTGTCATATGTTGATAGAATGGAGCGGCTGGGCTTGTATATTCTGGAATTTAGAAGGATGAGAGGGAATCTTAATGAAATTTGAGGAAGGACGTTCTAGCTATTGAGGGAGTGTTTCTCAATTCTTTCCCCCTCCCCCCAGCCCTTCCTAATGTTGAGGGGGTGTGCATTTCTGTAGCGCCTTCGACATCCTCGGGGGGTGAGTGCCGCTGGCGGACCCTGTTCTCAGGCGAGTTGATCGCTGGCGGGGCTGGGAGGGGAGGGCTTGTGTGGGATCTTCCAATCTAGGAGAAGCAGTGACCAAATTATGCAGAGGAAGATCACATGGAAGGATAGTGGTTTAGGTTAGACGCGGTGGAAGTTTGAGATGTATCCTGATATTGTTCCTTCTGTGCAGGGGAGGAAATCCCGGGGGGTACAGGGGGTACACGTCGCCCCCCCCCCCCCCCTGCTTTGAGAGGTGGGGGAAAATCCCCCCCATATTGTGTAATCCGGACTTTATCAACGGCTTTCTAAGGGCTGAATCGGCCCGTTCGCGGGGCCTTTCATCGCCCGGCGCGACTTAACATCAAACAGCTGCAGCGAGGCGATCGAGGCTCCCAATGTTGAAGCCCCCGCCGGCCGATGAAAGACCCCATGAACGGGCCGATTCAAGCCCCATGATTCAGGGCGGATGAAGCCGCTGTTGCTGTTGCCCACTTCTGAAGCCTCGTGTGTGTGTGTGTGTGTGTGTGCACATGCGCGCGCACAGCCGGCAAGACGTTGTGTCCCCCGCATGTTTTGACGCCGATTTCCGTGCCTGCCTCCGTGGCGCATCTGTAGAAGTTGGCGAGAGTTGTTGGGGACACGCCGAACTTCCTGGGCCTTGATGATGCTGCTGGCCTTGCCGAGGCAGCGTGAGGTGTAGATGGAGTCGAGGGGAGGGAGGTTGGTCGGTGCGAAGGACTGGGCTATATCCATATCTGCTGACGAAACAGGAGTCAGTGATTCACTTGCAGCTCACTGCCGAGGCCGATGTCATTCGCTTGAAACTATTTACTGGGAGCAAACTTTGAGCACGCAATTCATGGTTTGTTTGTTTATTCTGGAGTTATAGTTGATACAAAAAGTCTTATCAGAGCATCTCCAGCATGACATTGTGGTTGCAAGGTATTAGTTTGTTCTTGGATGCTTGTCCTGTGGCCAGAGGTATTTTGGCAGCGTTAGTGCATAGTGTTAATATCTAATGTCACAACAAGTGGCGCAAGCTTCATTCAACCATACTTTCCAATAAGGTTACCCCGGGAAGACTCAGTTTGGTTTGTGAGGGTTTGTGAGACTCCGGCAGGCAGAGTTAGCTCCTGGGAAGGAAGGTAAATCAAAACGCTGGAGAAACTCAGCGGGTGAGGCAGCATCTATGGAGCGAAGGAATAGGCGACGTTTCGGGTCGACACCCTTCTTCACACTAATGTGGGGGGGGGGAAAGGAAGAGGCGGAGACAGTGGGCTGTGGGAGAGCTGGGAAGGGGAGGGGAAGGAGGGAGAAAGCAGGGACTACCTGAAATTGGAGAAGTCAATGTTCATACCGCTGGGGTGTAAACTACCCAAGCGGAATATGAGGTGCTGCTCCTCCAATTTGTGGTGGGACTCACTCTGGCCATGGAGGAGGCCCAGGACAGAAAGGACGCATTCGGAATGGGAGGGGGAGTTGAAGTGCTGAGCCACCGGGAGATCAGGTTGGTTATTGCGGACCGAGCAGAGGAGTTACATAGAAACATAGAAATTAGGTGCAGGAGTAGGCCATTCGGCCCTTCGAGCCTGCACCGCCATTCATTGTGATCATGGCTGATCATCCAACTCAGTATCCCGTACCTGCCTTCTCTCCATACCCTCTGATCCCCTTAGCCACAAGGGCCACATCTAACTCCCTCTTAAATATAGCCAATGAACTGGCCTCGACTACCCTCTGTGGCAGGGAGTTCCAGAGATTCACCACTCTCTGTGTGAAAAAAGTTCTTCTCATCTCGGTTTTAAAGGATTTCCCCCTTATCCTTAAGCTGTGACCCCTTGTCCTGGACTTCTCCAACATCGGGAGCAATCTTCCTGCATCTAGCCTGTCCAACCCCTTAAGAATTTTGTAAGTTTCTATAAGATCCCCTCTCAATCTCCTAAATTCTAGAGAGTATAAACCAAGTCTATCCAGTCTTTCTTCATAAGACAGTCCTGACATCCCAGGAATCAGTCTGGTGAACCTTCTCTGCACTCCCTCTATGGCAATAATGTCCTTCCTCAGATTTGGAGATCAAAACTGTATGCAATACTCCAGGTGTGGTCTCACCAAGACCCTGTACAACTGCAGTAGAACCTCCCTGCTCCTATACTCAAATCCTTTTGCTATGAAAGCTAACATACCATTCGCTTTCTTCACTGCCTGCTGCACCTGCATGCCTACTTTCAATGACTGGTGTACCATGACACCCAGGTCTCGCTGCATCTCCCCTTTTCCTAGTCGGCCACCATTTAGATAATAGTCTGCTTTCCTGTTTTTTTGTGATGGAAGGCAAAGACTTATCTCTCCCCTGCACTCCTCGTTCTCCTCCCGATGTCATAGTCAAAGCCCCCGGCGGGCGATGGTAAGTGTCCCGCGGCCATTAAAGCCGCGCCGGGCGATGCAAGACCGCGCCCCGGGTCTTGGTGTTGGAGCCCCCGGTGGGCGCTAGCAAGTCCCGCGGCCATTTAAAGCCGCGCCGGGTGATGTAAGGCCCCGCTCCAGGTACTTTTCAACCCCGCAACTCGGGCGGGAGAAGTCGCCGCTGCGGAAGCCCCGAAAAGCGGTCTCCCACCAGGGACCCACGTGCTCCCGGTGTCACCGTCCACCAGACCTGCGGTTGGAGCCTCCGAAGCCCCGGGGTCAGGTCGCAACAGCGCGCCACCACCGCTCCTCCCGCTCCGAACTAGACCAGCTCCACGATGGTTTGTAAGTCCGTAGCTCCGCGTCTGGAGCCCCAGGTCGTTCCGGTTGGAGGCCGCCCCACGGTGCTCGGCCCCAACGACAACGGAGACCCGACAGGGAAAAGGTCGGGTTCTCCGTGCAGGGGAAAGATTGAAAAAGTTTCCCCCACTCCCTGCCCCCCACACGCATACCTAAATGGTGGCCGACTAGGAAAAGGGGAGATGCAGCGAGACCTGGGTGTCATGGTACACCAGTCATTGAAAGTAGGCATGCAGGTGCAGCAGGCAGTGAAGAAAGCGAATGGTATGTTAGCTTTCATAGCAAAAGGATTTGAGTATAGGAGCAGGGAGGTTCTACTGCAGTTGTACAGGGTCTTGGTGAGACCACACCTGGAGTATTGCGTACAGTTTTGGTCTCCTAATCTGAGGAAGGACATTATAGCCATAGAGGGAGTGCAGAGAAGGTTCACCAGACTGATTCCTGGGATGTCAGGACTTTCATATGAAGAAAGACTGGATAGACTTGGCTTATACTCGCTAGAATTTAGGAGATTGAGAGGGGATCTTATAGAAATGTACAAAATTCTTATGGGGTTGGACAGGCTAGATGCAGGAAGATTGTTCCCGATGTTGGGGAAGTCCAGGACAAGGGGTCACAGCTTAAGGATAAGGGGGAAATCCTTTAGGACCGAGATGAGAAGAAACTTTTTCACACAGAGAGTGGTGAATCTCTGGAACTCTCTGCCACAGAGGGTAGTTGAGGCCAGTTCATTGGCTATATTTAAGAAGGAGTTAGATGTGGCCCTTGTGGCTAAAGGGATCAGGGGGTATGGAGAGAAGGCAGGTACGGGATACTGAGTTGGATGATCAGCCATGATCATATTGAATGGCGGTGCAGGCTCGAAGGGCCGAATGGCCTACTCCTGCACCTATTTTCTATGTATCTATGTATCTATACCCAGTTTAAAAAAAAAAAGCACTTTAAACTACGTTCAAACATTCAAACGCGACAACAACAAACAAAACGGCAGACGGACTGCAGAGGCCGCTGCGATGTGAGTCGCGCCGCCCACCCAAGGAAGGGACGAATTGACCAGGGAGTTGCGGAGGGAGCGGTCTCTGCGGAGAGCAGACAGGGGAGGAGATGGGAAGATGTGGCCGGTGGTGGGATCCCGTTGGATGGTGAATGTTCGTGTGCCGATGCCACTCGTGGAGGGAGGACTTGAGCCAGAAAGGGTTTGTGGGAAGAAAGAGTAGGGATTAATGGGTCGGAAAGGGTTAAGTCTGCGCTGAAGGACAGATTGTGACTGGGAATTGACTGGCAAGTAACTGAGAACAGTAAACATTTAATTTACTCGGCAGCCCGATGTGCAAATATTCCCTTGATCTGATTGCAATCTGCTGATAAACGCCAGGACACTGCTGCTTAATATCAGAGCAGCATGCGGATAGTGAGTATCAGTGAGACGTTGGCACAGTGCCAGGCCACGCACCAGGTGCTAAATGCCACCAACACCCACCTGGGGCTGAAAGATTGTCTTCTCACCAGGTGCCCTGAGGCGGAGGTCGGCTGGCGTTTGATCCCAGATTACAGTATGGCATTTACACTCATTGATCTAACCTGACCAAAGGGTCTGAGATGGCCCCCTCACCAGAACAGACATTAAACTGGGGCCTGATCCCAGGGATGAGTGGGTTACCATACGATGAGCGTTTGTTGGCACTGGGCCTGCACCAGCTGGAGTTTAGAAGGATGAGGGGAAAACCTCATTGAAACTTACTGAATGGTGAAAGAGGGAGCTATATTTAAGAGGGAGTTAGATGTGGCCCTTGTGGCTAAAGGGATTATAACCATATAACCATATAACAATTACAGCACGGAAACAGGCCATCTCGGCCCTACAAGTCCGCGCCGAACAATTTTTCCCCTTAGTCCCACCTGCCTGCACTCATACCATAACCCTCCATTCCCTTCTCATCCATATGCCTATCCAATTTATTCTTAAATGATACCAACGAACCTGCCGCCACCACTTCCCCTGGAAGCTCATTCCACACCGCTACCACTCTCTGAGTAAAGAAGTTTAGGGATTATGGGGTATGGAGAGAAGGCAGGTACGGGATACTGAGTTGGATGATCAGCCATGATCATATTGAATGGCGGTGCAGGCTCGAAGGGCCGAATGGCCCACTCCTGCACCTATTTTCTATGTATCTATGAAAGGCTTGGATAGAGTGAATGTGGAAAGGATATTTCCATTAGGAGGAGAGTCTAGGATTGGAGTCCACAGCCTCAGAATAAAAGGATGTACCTTTAGAGAGAAGATGAGAAGAGACAATAACAACAGGTGCAGGAGGAGGCCATTCGGCCCTTCGAGCCAGCACCGCCATTCACTGTGATCATGGCTGATCATCCACAATCAGTAGCCCATTCCTGCCTTCTCCCCATATCTCTTGACTCCGTTATCTTCAAGAGCCCTATCTAGCTCTCTCTTGAAAGATTTATCAACATTAAACTGTATCTGCCATGCATCTTCCCACTTCCCCAACCTGTCCAAGTCACCCTGCATTCTCATAGCACCCTCCTCACAGTTCACACTGCCACCCAGCTTTGTGTCACCTGAAAATTTGCTAATGTTACTTTGAATCCCTTCATCTAAATCATTGATGTATATTGTAAATAGCTGCGGTCCCAGCACCGAGCCTTGCGGTACCCCACTAGTCACTGCCTGCCATTCTGAAAGGGACCCGTTAATCCCTACTCTTTGTCTCCTGTCTGCCAACCAATTTTCTATCCATGTCAGCACTCTACCCCCAATACCATGTGCCCTAATTGTGCCCACTAATCTCCTATGCGGGACGTTATCAAATGCTTTGTGAAAGTCCAGGTACACTACATCCACTGGCTCTCCCTTGTCCATTTTCCTAGTTACATCCTCAAAAAATTCCAGAAGATTAGTCAAGCATGATTTCCCCTTCGTAAATCCATGCTGACTCTGACCAATCCTGCTACTGTTATCCAAATGTGCCGCTATTTCATCTTTTATAATTGACTCCAGCATCTTCCCCACCACCGATGTCAGGCTAACTGGTCTATAATTCCCTGTTTTCTCTCTCCCGCCTTTCTTAAAGAGTGGGATAACATTAGCACAAGAGAAGGACTTTCTTTATAGAAACGTACAAAATTCTTATAGGGGTTGGACAGGCTAGATGCAGGAAGATTGTTCCCGATGTTGGGGAAGTCCAGAACAAGGGGTCACAGTTTAAGGATAAAGGGGAAATCTTTTAGGACCCAGATTAGGAAAACTTTTTTCACACAGAGAGTGGTGAATCTGTGGAATTCTCTCCCGCAGAAGGTAGTTGAGGCCAGTTCATTGGCTATATTTAAGAGGGAGTTAGATGTGGCCCTTGTGGCTAAAGGGATCAGGGGGTATGGAGAGAAGGCAGGTACAGGATACTGAGTTGAATGATCAGCCATGATCATATTGAATGGCGGTGCAGGCTCGAAGGGCCGAATGACCTACTCCTGCACCTATTTTCTATGTTTCTATGTTTAGTCAGAGGATGGTGAATCTGTGGAATTATTAGTTGTGAAGGCCAAATCAATGGATATATTTAAGGTGAAGATTGACAGATTCTTGATTAGTACGGGTGTCAGGGGTGATAGGGCGAAGGCAGGAGAATGGAGTTGATAGGGAAAGTTAGATCAGCCATGATTGAATGGTGGAGTAGTCTTGATGGGCCAAATGCCTAATTCTGCTCCTATAAACTTATGAATTTACAAACGTACCAGGCCTTGCAGGATGGCACAGTGGCACAGCGGTAGAATTTCTGCCTCACAGCCCATGAGATCCAGGTTTCGATCCTGACTATGGGGGCTGTCTGTACAGAGTATGTCTGAGCTCTCTGTGACCGTGTGGGTTTTCTTCTGGTGCTCTGGTTTCCTCCCACATCCCAAAGACGTGCAGGTTTGCAAGTTAATTGGCTTTGGAAATTTTTTGTAAATTCTCACTAGTGTGTAGGATGGTGTTAGTGTACGGGGATTGTCACCTTCTCTGTTGATTGTCACCTTGTCTGTGGCTTGTCACCTTGTCTGTGAATTGTCACCTTGTCGTGGTGGAGAAGCTTGTGTGGTCCTGAGATCCTAAGAGCGATGCCGTCTGGAGCTATCGATGCTCCTGGTAGGGCCACCCATGGCAGTAAGGTCGAGGGGGAGATCTCTGACAAAGAGCAATTCGACCAAGACCTCAACGGTGGAACAGGCGGGGGACAATGGCTGACCTTAGTGGACCGTCACAACGGCTGGGAAGGCGGATGAAGGCAGCTGCAGAAAAGGGTCCCCGGTCGTCTTGGACTCCATGCCACTGGATCCTGACCGAGATCTGTCAAGGACCGTGGGGTGGCTGTCTGTGCACCAGTCTCCCCACGTTAAACAAAGTCACGCACAGGCCTCCTCCAACCATGGAGACACCCATGGTCAGCCATGTCCGAAAGGGGGCTAAGACGAGATGGGGTACAAAACGAAAGCTTAAAGTCCCTAGTGGAATTAATTCAGTTCATAGTTCATAGTTTAGTTGTGTTTTTGTGGCGTTAAAGTGCCTGATAGTTGTTGGGAAGAAGCTGCTTCTGAACGTGGATTGTCACCTTGTCTGTGGCTTGTCACCTTGTCTGTGAATTGTCACCTTGTCGTGGTGGAGATGCTTGTGTGGTCCTGAGATCCTAAGATCATTTGCACGACAGACCGGTAGTAACTGACGGGCGACGGTCGCGCGCGTCATCGTGCGTCCGCACGCCGTCTGGAGCGCGTGACGTCATTTTAAGATGGACACAAAACGCAGGAGTAACTCAGCGGGACCGGCAGCATCTCTGGAGAGAAGGAGTGGATGATGTTTCAGGTTGAGACTCTTCATCAGTGTGAAGAAGGGTCTCGACCCAGAAACGCCACCCATTACTTCTCGTAAATAGCGCGCAAATGACATAGAAACATAGAAACATAAAAGATAGGTGCAGGAGTAGGCCATTCGGCCCTTCAATATGATCATGGCTGATCATCCAACTCAGTATCCCGTACCTGCCTTCTCTCCATACCCCCTGATCCCCTTAGCCACAAGGGCCACATCCAACTACTTCTTAAATATAGCCAATGAACTGGCCTCAACTACCTTCTGTGGCAGAGAATTCCAGAGATTCACCACTCTCTGTGTGAAAAATGTTTTTCTCATCTCGGTCCTAAAAGGCTTCCCTCTTATCCTTAAATTGTGGCCCCTTGTTCTGGACTTCCCCAATATCGGGAACAATCTTCCTGCATCTAGCCTGTCCAACCCCTTAAGAATTTTGTAAGTTTCTATAAGATCCTCCCTCAATCTTCTAAATTCTAACGAATACAAGCTGAGTCTATCCAGTCTTTCTTCATATTAAAGTCCTGACATCCCAGGCCAAGTGGGACAGGCCCTTTATCCTCATGTTAGGAGGGAAGGTGCATGACTTTGGTCTCCAAATCTGAGGAAGGACATTATTGCCATAGAGGGAATGCAGAGAAGGTTCACCAGACTGATTCCTGGGATGTCAGGACTGTCTTATGAAGAAAGACTGGATAGACTTGGTTTATACTCTCTAGAATTTAGGAGATTGAGAGGGGATCTTATAGAAACGTACAAAATTCTTAAGGGGTTGGACAGGCTAGATGCAGGAAGATTGCTCCCGATGTTGGGGAAGTCCAGGACAAGGGGTCACAGCTTAAGGATAAGGGGGAAATCCTTTAAAACCGAGATGAGAAGAACATTTTTCACACAGAGAGTGGTGAATCTCTGGAACTCTCTGCCACAGAGGGTAGTCGAGGCCAGTTCATTGGCTATATTTAACTACCTCTTAAACATAGCCAATGAACTGGCCTCAACTACCTTCTGTGGCAGAGAATTCCAGAGATTCACCACTCTCTGTGTGAAAAATGTTTTTCTCATCTCGGTCCTAAAAGACTTCCCTCTTATCCTTAAATTGTGACCTTGTGGCTAAGGGGATCAGAGGGTATGGAGAGAAGGCAGGTACGGGATACTGAGTTGGATGATCAGCCATGATCATATTGAATGGCGGTGCAGGCTCGAAGGGCCGAATGGCCTACTCCTGCACCTAATTTCTATGTTTCTATGACGTGGGTTTTTGGAATGAGGTCCAGTCAGGCCAGCAATTGTTGAGCAGACTGTTTAGGCTACGTTTGGAGTATTGCGTGCAGCTGTGGTCTCCCCATTACAGGAAGGATGTGGAGGGTTTATATAGGCAGCAGTGGTGGTTCATCAGAATGATGCCATGGATGAGACGTCATTATTTACAGGGAGCAGTTTCACAGACGTGGAATGTTTCCCCCGAAACACCAGAGGTTGAGGGAACGTCTCGACCCGAAACGTCACTCATCGATGTTCTCCAGAGATGCAACCTCCTCTGGTGAGGTACTTCAGCACTTTGGCAGAATCTGAATCTGAATCAGAATCAGAATCGCATTTAATTCGCCAAGTATGTTTTGCGAGGAATTTCGTAATGAACGTACGAGGAATTTCATTGGCCAGGTCAATCATACAATTGAAAAGCAACAGATCACTCAAAAACACATTTTAACATGAACATCCATCACAGTGACTCCTACACATTCCTCACTGTGATGGAAGGCAAAATAAAGTTCAAGTCCCTTCCCTTCGTTCTTCCTCGGTCGGGGGCCTCGGGCCTCCGTTGACGGGACGATCTTGACTCCAGTAGCTGGTGGCGTTCGGGCCCTCTGCGTCGAGGCGATCAGCTCCTGCATCGGGGGGATGTCAGCTCTCCCGCGCTGGGCGATCGAACCTCGCGTCGGGGCTGGTCGAACCTTCCGCGGAGTTGGAGCTCCCGACTAGCCTCACCCGAGACTGCGAGCTCTTAACATAGAAACATAGAAAATAGGTGCAGGAGTAGGCCATTCGGCCCTTCGAGCCTGCACCGCCATTCAATTTGTTCATGGCTGATCATCCAACTCAGTATCCTGTACCTGCCTTCTCTCCATACCCCCTGATCCCTTTAGCCACAAGGGCCACATCTAACTCCCTCTTAAATATAGCCAATGAACTGACCTCTTGATGACAAAGTCCGTGGTGGTCGCAGTGGGTGCGATCCCAGGCAAGGGATCCGCTCCGATGTTAAGTCCGCGGTGGGGCTCACGACCGTCCAAGGAAGCTTCCACCTCTATCGATGGTAGGCTGCAGAGTGCCCGGAGATTGTGATCCGAAAACTAATCACATCTCTGGGAAGGTCAGAACCTGAAAAAAAGTTTCCCCAATTCCCTCCCCTCCTCCCCCACACAAAACAAACCGGAGAACATTTAAACACATTTATAACGCACTAGAAAATAACAAAAAGAATGAAAAAACGGACAGACTGTAGTTCATGTAGTTCTTCAGTTAAAGGAAGAGAGTGACAGGGAGCAGCTGAGAGAAAGAATGGATCTACAACCCTGAGTTCTAATCTAGTACAGCCCTGAAGGTACGAATGGCCCGCTGTTCCACAGATTGCTCATTTCATTGGCTGTGATTTTGTGATATCCTCAAGGGATAAAAGGCGTGGAATAATTATTGGTGTCAAGTAATTAAAAATGAATCACACTTTGCTCAAAGTATTAAATAACTTGACGGCAAGTTAATTGACATTCTAATTGCACAGTTGAACGATAACAGGATACAGATAATTCACATGGTTTGGAACTAATTGATTTGAGTTAAGTGCTCTGTGAGTGTACGTTTTAATATGCTTGCTGGTTTCATTCATGCTTTGTGTGTTCGGGTGACACAACGGTGCAGCGGGTGGAGCTGCTGCCTCGTGGAAGAAGAAAGGAAGAGAGTGGGAAGGAGAAAGGAAGAGGTGGAGACGGTGGGCTGTGGGAGAGCTGGGAAGGGGAGGGGAAGGCGGGAGAAAGCAGGGACTACCTGAAATTGGAGAAGTCAATGTTCATACCGCTGGGGTGTAAACTGCCCAAGCGGAATATGAGGAGCTGCTCCTCCAATTTGCGGTGGGACTCACTCTGGCCATGGAGGAGGCCCAGGACAGAAAGGTCGGATTGGGAATGGGAGGGGGAGTTGAAGTGCTGGGTCACCGGGAGATCAGGTTGGTTATTGCGAACTGAGCGGAGGATATCTTAATAATATAAACAGAATTAATTTTACAATGAACAGGGACTATTTATACAACAGAATCAATCATTACACAGTGAGCAATAATTTTTTTACGATGTAGAGTTAGTCCGGATAGGTTTTGTTATGATTGAAAAGAGGTATTTGAAAGGCAAGCAATTTAATTTATAATGGACAAGGTCTATTTCTAGAAAAATTATCAATTTTTCAATGAAAAGTCCAGTTGTGTATAGGCAATAGACAACAGGTGCAGGAGGAGGCCATTCGGCCCTTCGAGCCAGCATCGCCATTCAATGTGATCATGGCTGATCATCCCCAATCAGTACCCCGTTCCTGCCTTCGCCCCATATCCCCTGACTCCACTATCTTTAAGAGCCTATCTAGCTCTCTCTTAGAAACATAGAAATATAGAAAATAGGTACAGGAGTAGGCCATTCGGCCCTTCAAGCCTGCACTGCCATTCCATATGATCATGGCTGATCATCCAACTCAGTATCCTGTACCTGCCTTCTCTCCATACCCCCTGATCCCTTTGGCCACAAGGGCCACATCTAACCACCTCTTAAATATAGCCAATGAACTGTGGCCTCAACTACCTTCTGTGGCAGAGAATTCCACAGATTCACCACTCTCTGTGTGAAAAAATGTTTTCCTCATCTAGGTCCTAAAAGATTTCCCCCTTATCCTTAAACTGTGACCCCTTGTTCTGGACTTCCCCATGAAAGTAAAGAGGGTTGATATTAATTGCAGAGATCTTCGGGCTAATTGAGTCAAGGTTTATGGGGAGATAGCAGGAACGGGGTACTGATTTTTGATGATCAGACATGATCATATTGAAGGGACGAAGGGCCGAATGGCCTGCTCCTGCACCTATTTTCTATGTGTCTATGTTTACATCTCATTCCCAGCAAGATGATTATATTTAGTGGCAGATATAATCTATTTATTCAGCAGAGTCTACTCATAACATTGTTGACTTGCTCAATAAACTGTTTCATTGCAAACAACAGATTATTTTGCAAGTCTCTTTGACTAACAGACGGCGTCTACTCGCAAGGCAAACAGACCAGACTGAACAGCGGGAATATCAGATCAAGACAAGATTACTTATCAATAACATTTAATAAGGGGAGAGGCAGAGTGTGGCACGGTTGTGCGGTGGTGGAGTCGTTGCCTCAAGGGCCTGTCCCACTTGGTGAGTTTTTTCGGCGACTGTCGGCATAATTGACTGGCGTATCAGGTCACCGAACAATTCATGGCGTGACGTTGCCGTGACGCGGCGTGATGGCGTATTACGGCGCGATTGTTTCTTCAAGTGTCACAACATTTATTTTGTCGCCGCTGGGTTTTGAAATGTTCAAAATGTTTTGGCGACGCTGATAATGATGCCCGCAGTCGCCGAAAAATATCGCCAAATGGGACAAAGTCCTTTACAGCGTCAGAGGTCAGGGTTCGATCTTGACTACGGGTGCTGTCAGTATGGAGTTTGTACGTCTTTCCTGTGACCGTTTAGGATTTCTGCAGGTGCTCCGGTTTCCTCCCGCACACACTCCAAAAACGTGCAAGTTTGGAGGTTAATTGGCTTTGGTTAAATTTTAAATTGTCGCTGGTGTGTAGGATAGTACGGGATCAGTAATAGCAAGTCGGCCGATCTGAATAATAGACTGCTATTGCTCAGAGCTTATTGTTGTGTTATATGTTTAATAGCCTGATGGCTGTGGGGAATCTGCTTTCAAGATAGAGCTAGATAGGGCTCTTAAAGATAGCGGAGTCAGGGGATATGGGGAGAAGGCAGGAACGGGTTACTGATTGTGGATGATCAGCCATGATCACATTGAATGGCGGTGCTGGCTCGAAGGGCCGAATGGCCTGCTCCTGCACCTATTGTCTATTTTCTATTGATAGTGCTAGTGTCGGAGCTGTTCGGAGTGGACTGGGTGGGCCGAAGGGCCTGTTTCTATGCTGTATCTCCGAAGTCTAGTGTATATTATCTAAATGGTGGCCGACTAGGTATTATCTAAATGGTGGCCAACTAGGAAAAGGGGAGATGCAGCGAGACCTGGGTGTCATGGTACACCAGTCATTGAAAGTAGGCATGCAGGTGCAGCAGGCAGTGAAGAAAGCGAATGGTATGTTAGCTTTCATAGCAAAAGGATTTGAGTATAGGAGCAGGGAGGTTCTACTGCAGTTGTACAGGGTCTTGGTGAGACCACACCTGGAGTATTGCGTACAGTTTTGGTCTCCAAATCTGAGGAAGGACATTATTGCCATAGAGGGAGTGCAGAGAAGGTTCACCAGACTGATTCCTGGGATGTCAGGACTGTCTTATGAAGAAAGACTGGATAGACTTGGTTTATAACTCTCTAGAATTTAGGAGATTGAGAGGGGATCTTATAGAAACTTACAAAATTCTTAAGGGGTTGGACAGGCTAGATGCAGGAAGATTGCTCCCGATGTTGGGGAAGTCCAGGACAAGGGGTCACAGCTTAAGGATAAGGGGGAAATCCTTTAAAACCGAGATGAGAAGAACTTTTTTCACACAGAGAGTGGTGAATCTCTGGAACTCTCTGCCACAGAGGGTAGTCGAGGCCAGTTCATTGGCTATATTTAAGAGGGAGTTAGATGTGGCCCTTGTGGCTAAAGGGATCAGGGGGTATGGAGAGAAGGCAGGTACGGGATACTGAGTTGGATGATCAGCCATGATCATATTGAATGGCGGTGAAGGGCCGAATGGCCTACTCCTGCACCTATAGTCTATTGTCTATTGATAGTGCTAGTGTATGGGGTGATCGCTGGTCGGAGTGGACTGGGTGGGCCGAAGGGCCTGTTTGTATGCTGTATCTCCGAAGTCTAATGGTTGCCTGATACACATAGTGTACACCTTTCAACAATGCTTTGCAGAAGTGGTAGTCACACCTCCTAGCTCTACTGCGACCACAATGTCTGCTTTTGCACAGCTGTCTGATCAAGATTCAAGGGAGTTTTATTGTCATGTGTCCCAGATAGGATAATGAAATTCTTGCTTGCTGCAGCACAACAGAATATGTAAACATAATACAGAACAGGAGATAACAGTTCAGTGTGTCTATAGACCATAGACCACATATATACACAATAAATAAACAGAAGGTACACAAAATTACTGGGGAAACTCAGCGGGTGCAGCAGCATCTATGGAACGAAGGAAATAGGCGACGTTTCGGGCTAAAACCCTTCTTCAGACTGATGGGGGGGGGGAGAAGGAAGGAAAAGGGGAGGAGGAGGAGGAACCCGAGGGCGGGCGGATGGGAGGGTGGGAGGAGACAGCTAGAGGGTTAAGGAAGGGGAGGAGACAGCAAGGGCTAGCAAAATTGGGAGAATTCAATGTTAATGCCATCCGGACGCAAGGTCCCCAGACGGAATATGAGGTGCTGTTAATAAACAGATATAGTGCAGTAATAATAATTCAGTTACAGTTGAGAGCTTATTTGTTGTTGAGTTTAATAGCCTGATGGCTGTGGGGAAGCAGCTATTCCTGAACCTGGATAGTACAGATTTCAGGCTCCTGTACCTTCTACCTGAAGGTAGCGGGGAGATGAGTGTGTGGCCAGGATGGTGTGGGTCCTTGATGATGTTGGCAGCCTTTTTGAGGCAGCGACTGCGATAGATCCCCTCGATGGTGGGGAGGTCAGAGCCGATGATGGACTGGGCAGTGTTTACAACTTTTTGCAGCCTTTTCCGCTTCTGGACGTTCAAGTTGCCGAACCAAGCCACGATGCAACCAGTCACCATGCTCTCTACTGTGCACCTGTAGACGTTCGAGAGATGGTTGAAAATAGTGGCACACACACACACACACACACACATGGATCACAAACCAGAGGCCGGGATAACAAGAAGAATCGGTGGCAGTCAGTTATAGGAGCACTGGTGCAGGAAGGAACTGCAGATGCTGGCTGACACCGTAGACACACACAAAATGCCAGACTAACTACTCCAGTCAGGCACCATCGTTGGAAAAAAATGGGTGACATTTCGGGTCTGTAGAAGGGATTCCCATCCGAAAAGTCCCCTATTTTTTTTTCCTTTAGGATGTCTCGGATTGTCTTAAGGGGGTTGAGAGGGGGTAAATCGACACAGGGTGGCTTTAAGATGTAGAGAGATGATGGAATATAGAACAATTGTGAGATTCATGTAATCTTCAATGTAGCAAGAGCAGGATACATAATTTCATAGGTGACAATAGACAATAGGTGCAGGAGTAGGCCATTCGGCCCTTCGAGCCAGCACCGCCATTCAATGTGATCATGGCTGATCATCCCCAATCAGTATCCACTGACTCTGCTATCTTTAAGAGCCCTATCTAGCTCTCTCTTGAAAGCATCCAGAGAACCGGCCTCCACCGCCCTCTGAGGAAGAGAATTCCACAGACTCACAACTCTGTGGGTGAAAAAGTGTTTCCTCATCTCCGTTCTAAATGGCTTACTCCTTATTCTTAACAGGAGCAGATTTAGGCCATTCAGGCCACAAAGTCTACTCATCCATTCAATCATGGCTGATCTATCTCTCCCTCCTAACCTCATTCTCCTGCCCTCTCCCCATAACCCCTGACACCCGCACTAATCAAGAATCTACAGTATCTATCCCTGCCTTAAAAATATCCACTGACTTGGCCTCCACAGCCTTCTATGGCAATGAATTCCACAGGTTTACCGCCCTCTGAGTAAACAAATTCCTCCTCATCTCCTTCCTAAAGGAACTTCCATTAATTCTGAGGCTGTGACCTCCGGTCCTAGACTCTCCCACTAGTGGAGGCCAGTTCTCTGGATACTTTCAAGAGAGAGCTAGATAGGGCTCTTAAATATCGCAGAGTCAGGGGATATGGGGAGAAGGCAGGAACGGGGTACTAATTGGGGATGATCAGCCATGATCACATTGAATGGTGGTGCTGGCTCGATGGGACGAATGGCCTACTCCTGCACCTATTGTATATTGAAACATCCTCTCCACATCCACTCTATCCAGGCATTTCACGATTCGGTAAGTTTCAATGACGTCCCTCTCCCCCCCCGCCCCCCCCCCCCCCGGTTCTGGGCTTCCACAACATCGGGAACATGTTTCCTGCCTCGAGCGTGTCCAAACCCTTAATAATCTTATATGTTTCAATGAGATGCCCTCTCATCCTTCTAAACTCCAGAGTGTACAAGACCAGCCGCTCCATTCTCTCAGCATATGACAGTCCCACCATCCCGGGAATTAACCTGGTGAACCTACACTGCACTCCCTCAATAGCAAATTAGGGGACCAAAACTGCACACAATACTCCAGGTGTGGTCTCACTAGGGCCCTGTACAACTGCAGGAGGACCTCGTTGCGCCTATACTTGATTCCTCTTGTTATAAAGGCCAACAGAGAGTGGTGAATCTCTGGAACTCTCTGCCACAGAGGGTAGTCGAGGCCAGTTCATTGGCTATATTTAAGAGGGAGTTAGATGTGGCCCTTGTGGCTAAGGGGATCAGAGGGTATGGAGAGAAGGCAGGTACGGGATACTGAGTTGGATGATCAGCCATGATCATATTGAATGGCGGTGCAGGCTCGAAGGGCCGAATGGCCTACTCCTGCACCTAATTTCTATGTTTCTATGTAACATGCCATTCGCTTTCTTCACTGCCTGCTCAACCTGCATGCCTTTCATAGACAGATGTACAATGATCCCCAGATCCCGTTGTACTTCCCCTTTTCCCAACTTGACGCCATTTAGATAGTAATCTGCCTTCCTGTTTTTGATACCAAAGTGGATAACCTCACATTTATCCGCATTAAACTGCATCTGCCCACTCCCCCAACCTGTCCCAAGTCACAGGAATCTTGGACACTGGGAGAGCCTGGAATACAGGAAGCTGATTGTAAATTAGGGATTGACCAGGCAGCTGTGAGTAGTGGTGGATTGGAACCAGATGGCATTTAGTGAAGTGGAGAGGTCAGCAGAGGTCCAGCATTGAAAATAGCAAAGGATAAATCAAGTTCAAACTGTCTATAGAAAGTAACTTGGAATGTTAAACATAGCCAGTGCCAAGGAACATCAACGGAGGGAGTGCCACACTGAGAACTGTTGCCTTTCACAACAAGTCCAGCTGCAGAGATTTAGAGTCATAGACTGATACAGTGTGGAAACAGGCCCTTCGGCCCAACTTGCCCACACCGGCCAACAAGCCCCATCTACACTAGTCACAGAGTGATACAGTGTGGAAACAGGCCCTTCGGCCCAACTTGCCCACACCGGCCAACAATGCCCCATCTACACTAGTCATAGACTGATACAGTGTGGAAACAGGCCCTTCGGCCCAACTTGCCCACACTGGCCAACATGCCCCATCTACACTAGTCATAGAGTGATACAGTGTGGAAACAGGCCCTTCGGCCCAACTTGCCCACACCGGCCACAATGTCCCACACACCAGTCATAGACTGATACAGTGTGGAAACCGGCCCTTCGGCCCAACTTTGCCCACACCGACCAACAATGTCCCATCTACACTAGTCACAGAGTGATACAGTGTGGAAACAGGCCCTTCGGCCCAACTTGCCCACACCAGCCAACATGCCCCATCTACACTAGTCCCACCTGCCTGCGTTTGGTCCTATCCCTCCAAACCTGTCCTATCCATGTACCTGTCTAACTGTTTCTTAAAGGTTGGGATAATCCCAGCCTCTACTACCTCCTCTGGCAGCTTGTTCCATACACCCACCACCCTTTGTGTACCCCTCAGATTCCTATTAAATCTTTACCCCTTCAATAGACAATAGACAATAGGTGCAGGAGTAGGTCATTCGGCCCTTCGAGCCAGCACCGCCATTCAATGTGATCATGGCTGATCATCCACAATCAGTACCCCGTTCCTGCCTTCTCCCCATATCCCCTGACTCCACTATCTTTAAGAGCCCTATCTAGCTCTCTCTTGAAAGTTTCTAGAGAACCGGCCTCCACCACCCTCTGAGGCAGAGAATTCCAGAGATTCACCACTCTCTGTGTGAATTTATTTTTCCTCATCTCGGTCCTAAAAGACTTCCCCCTTATCCTTAAACTGTGACCCCTTGTTCTGGACTTCCCCAACATCAGGAACAATCGTCCTGCATCTAGCCTGTCCAACCCCTTAAGAATTTTGTAAGTTTCTATAAGATCCCCCCTCAATCTTCTAAATTCTAGAGAGTATAAACCAAGTCTATCCAGTCTTTCTTCATATGAGAGTCCTGACATCCCAGGAATCAGTCTGGTGAACCTTCTCTGTACTCCCTCTATGGCAAGAATGTCTTCCCTCAGATTGGGAGACCAAAACTGTACACAATACTCCAGGTGTGGTCTCACCAAGACCCTGTACAACTGCAGTAGAACCTCCCTGCTCCTATACTCAAATCCTTTTGCTATGAATGACATTCTCATACCATTCTTCAATACGATTCTCTCTCTCCCTCTCTCCCTTGGACAGATGCCGAAGTGCGAGGCCGGTTCCTTGCGGAAGGTGGGCTCGGAGGGATGTCTGCTCGAGTGCCAGAGTTCGCCCTGGCCTCGCCAGCTCTTCAGACGGCGGAAGCAGGCGGAGGCGGAGGAGGAGCCGGCGGCGGCGGCGGCCAGAATGGCCGGTTGCGGGGGGCCTGGGCGCCCGGTACAGATTCCCGAGGTCCGGATCCAGCGGGAACACAGCTTGAGCGTGGACACTCTGCACCAGCTGGCGGCCGGGAGCCCGGACGAGTCGGACGTGGAGAAGAGTAGCGAGAGCCTCGGGCCACCAGCCGGCGGTGGAGGAGGCTGCTGTCTGGGCGTGGAACAACCCAACATGTGGCGGACTTACAGCGACGGCAACCTGGCCCGCGGCGCCGCCCAGAGCCGCCCCTTCTCCTCCGGACAGCGGCTGGGCAGCAAGCCCAAGGCAGAGAGCGGCTGGAGCCTCCCCTCGCCCAAGACACTGCGCAAGGAGCGGGCGTTGGGCCGAGTGGCCGCTGCCAAGGAGCACCTGCGATCCCTCTTCACCGGCTCCCGCAAGGTAAAAATCCTGGCAGACTGCGGCCGATCGGCCCCTCGCTCGCTGTTGTCTCCTGGTAGAAAGGGAGAGGAGGGCAAGGGAAGGGGGAGGAGTGGATGAAGGGGGGGGGGGGGGGGGGTTCTGGAGTAACTCAGCGGGTCAGGCAGCATCTGTGGAGAATATGGATAGGTGACGTTTCACACAGTGCTGGAGTAACTCAGCGGGTCAGGCAGCATCTGTGGAGAATATGGATAGGTGACGTTTCGGGTTGGGACACCTCTTTAGACCGAGGGACCGTTTTCCCCCCCTCGCATGGACTGAAGAAGGGTCTTGACACGAAACGCCACCTATCCACATTCTCCACAGATGCTGCCCGACCCGCTGAGTTACTCCAGCACTCTGTGAAACGTCACCTATCCATGTTCTCCACAGATGCTGCCTGACCCGCTGAGTTACTCCAGCACTTTTTTTTTTGGAAACTAGCAACTGCAATTCCTTGTGTTAAAATCGTTACTCCCCCCCCCCCCCCCCCCCCCCCCCCCGGGAAACAGGAAGGAGTGCCTCAATAAAAAGGTTTCAGAATGACAAAGGGATCGGATGAGTTAAATATTGAGTATGGATCGATTGTTTTGGAATTGTAGACGGAACGATCTAAGTAATATCCAAGAACTTAGTTCCTCCAATTCACACGAGTCGGGGCCATTGTTTTCATAAGATGGATAAACAAGACTCGATATCTCCTAAAATAGGCACAAAACGCTGGAGTAACTCAGCGGGACTGGCGAGAAGGAATGGGTGACGTTTCGGGTCGAGACCCTTCTTCAGATTGAGAGTATGGGGAAAGGGAAATGAGCAATATAGACGGTGATGTAGAGAGATAAAGGATAAATGAGTGAAATATATGCAAAAACAGTAACGCTGAGAAAGGATACAAGCCATTGTAAGCTGTTTACTGGGCTAGCTGTTCACCAGCTTCTCATTCTCATCTAACAAACAGCTAACAATGGCCTGTTTCCTTTATCAACGTCGCTTTTCTTGCATATCTTTCATTCATTTGTTCATTATCTCTCTATATCATCATCTATGTTTTCATTTGAGAGTTAGATTTAGCTCTTAGGGGTAAAGGAATCAAGGGATATGGGGGGAAAAGCAGGAACTGGGTACTGATTGTAGATGATCAGCCGCGATCATATTGAATGGCGGTGCTGGCTCGAAGGGCTGAATTGGCCTACTCCTGCACCTATTTTTCTATGTTTCTATATCTCTCGTTGTCCCTGTTGTGTAAGTCAGTGTGCGGAGATCGCTGCTCGGGGGCGGGGGCGGATTCGTTGGGCCGAAGGGCCTCTCTCCGCGCCGTATCTCGAAAAACGAAAACTATTCATGTAGCTGTCTCAATGTCGCTGGTTTACAACAACAACAAAAAGATTACGTCCTGGACATCAAAGAGAAATGCTCTCTCCCTCTCTCTCCCTCCCCCTCCCCCCCCCCCCCCCCCTCCCCCCCCCCCTCCCCCCCCTCCCCCCCCCCTCCCTCTCTCGCCCCCTCTCTCGCCCCCTCTCATAGTTTAATTGTCCTCCAACGCCCGAAATCTCACACTCCTGCCACCTTCTCGCAGTGGCTGGCATTTAATATGTTTGCCAAGTTTCCGCTAATTGCCTGCTATCTGCAGGAATTGGCCGGCGTCCCATAGCCGAGACTCCCACTCCACTCACAGACCACCTGGGTCCTCAGAACCAGCGCCCACACACGGCCCAGCGTCTCTTCAAACCCCTCGCCTGATACCTGCTGGAGGACAAGGCGGCGGTGGTGGTGGTTGTGGGCGCGGGGTGGGGATGTTCAGTCCCCACGCTGGGACTGCTTCTGGAGGGAAAGAGGGGAGGGAGAGAGGGGAGGGAAGAGAAGAAGGGAGAAGAAGAAGGGAGAAGAAGAAGGGAGAAGAAGAAGGGAGAAGAGCAGGGGAGGGCGAGGGAGGGAAGGGGAAAGGGGGAAAGAGGGAGGGGAGAGAGGAGGGAGGGAAGGAGGAGGGAGGGGAGAGAGAGAGGGAGGGAGGAGAGAGAGAGGAGAGAGAGAGGGTGGGAAGAGAAGAAGGGAGAAGAGCAGGGTTGGCGAGGGGGGAAGGGGGAGGGAAGGGGGGAGGGAGAGGAGAGATGGAGAGAGAGAGGGGAGAGAGAGAGAGGGGGTGGGAAGAAGAAGAAGGGAGAAGAGCAGGGGAGGGCGAGGGAGGAGAAGGGGCAAGGGGAGGGAGGGAGGGGAGAGAGGATGGAGAGGAGGGAGGGCAGAGAAGCAGGGAGAGAAACACAGATACATAGAAATTAGGTGCAGAGTAGGCCATTCGGCCCTTCGAGCCTGCACCGCCATTCAATATGATCATGGCTGATCATCCAACTCAGTATCCCGTACCTGCCTTCTCTCCATACCCTCTGATCCCCTTAGCCACAAGGGCCACATCTAACTCCCTCTTAAATATAGCCAATGAACTGGCCTCGACTACCCTCTGTGGCAGGGAGTTCCAGAGATCACCACTCTCTGTGTGAAAAAAGTTCTTCTCATCTCGGTTTTAAAGGATTTTCCCCCTTATCCTTAAGCTGTGACCCCTTGTCCTGGACTTCCCCAACATCGGGAGCAATCTTCCTGCATCTAGCCTGTCCAACCCCTTAAGAATTTGTAAGTTTCTATAGATCCCCTCTCAATCTCCTAATTCTAGAGAGTATAAACCAAGTCTATCCAGAAGGAGCAGGGTGAGGGCGAGGGGGAATATTGGAGACAAGGAAACAGAATGGGGAGCGGGAGATGGGGGGAGAAAGGGATAGGGGAGGTGGAGGAGGACAGAGGGGGTAGGGATGGAGAGCAGGAAGGAGAGAAGGCGAGAGTGAGGGATGGAGGGAAGGTGGTGGAGGGATGGAGAGATGGAGGGCGGGAGAGAACGAACGAGGAGGTGAGGGAGGGAGTGAGGGGGCTGGACGAGGGGGGGGGGAGACGGGACAGAGTGCGTGGATATGGGAGGGGTGGGTTTGAGAGGGAGAGAGAGGGGGTTTGAATGGGATGGAGGGGGAGCGAGATGTGGATCTGTTAATGGGACGGAGTGTATGTTAATGTGCATCGGAGCAGTTGGGGAGGTGTGCTGGACAGGTGGGGTCTGTTCGGGAGAGTGGCGGGATGGGTGGGGAGGCTGGGCAGGGTGGGGTGGGGTTGGGTTGGACCCCGGGGGTCACTGCGCTGGTGTATACGTGAGGGACGGAGCGGCCCGTCATCCTGGCCATCTCTCTGCAGCACCTGGCGTCCAGCGTGGAGTCGGACCTGGGGGCGGACAACACCGACACCGACAGCCACATCCGTCCGAAGAAATCCCAGTGAGTTTCCCCACCGTCACTGTGTGTGTGTGTGTGTGTGTGTGTGTGTCTGTCTGTTTTGTCTGTGTGTGTGTCTGTATGTGTATCTGTATATGTGTGAGCATGTGTGTCTGTGTGTGTGTCTGTATGTGTATCTGTATATGTGTGAGCATGTGTGTCTGTGTGTGTGTGCGTATGTGTATATGTGTCTCTGTGTGTGTGTGAGAGTATTGTGTGTGTGTGAGTGAGAGTTTAGTTTGGGGTACAGTTCAACGCTTGTGTGAGAGAGAGAGGTGTGTGTGAGAGAGTATGTGTGTGTGTGCACGTGAGTGTGTCTGTGGGTGTGTCTCTGTGTGTGTGTGGTGTGTGTGTGTGTGTCTGTGTGCATGTGAGTGCGCGTGTCTGTGTGCATGTAAGTGTCAGTGTGGTGTGTGTGCGTGTGTGTGTGTGTCAGTGTGGTGTGTGTGCGTGTGTGTGTGTGTCAGTGTGGTGTGTGTGTGTGTGTGTGTCAATGTGGTGTGTGTGTGTGTGTATGTGTGTGGTATGTCTGTTTTGTGTGCGTGTCTGTTTTGTGTGTGTGTCTGTGTGTGTGTCTCTGTGTGTGTGTATGTGTGCGCATGTTTGTGTGTGTATGTGTGTGTGTGTGTGTGTGCATGTATGTGTATATGTGCCTTTGTGTCTCTGTGTGTGTGAGAGAGATAGTTTGTGTCTGAGACAGAGAGTGTGTGTGTGTGTGTGTGTGAGAGAGAGGGGGAGGGTTTGTGTGAGTGTGATCCTGTTCGGGGACATGACCTGGTGTAACTCTGTGTTCTCTCCCCACCCAGGGGCTATCGTTTGGGGTTCCTGCAATGGTGGGGCGACTCTGGTGGGCTGAGCGAGCTGGACTCCCTGAGGTGAGGGAATCCACCCCCCTCCCCTTGCCTCTTCACCTTGAACCCCCTCCCACCTACACCCCCTCCCCTCTTCTTCCCTTCCTTCCCCCTTCACCTTGCTTCCCCTTCATCCTCTAATCCCTCGCCTCCCCCCTTCACCCTGT
This sequence comes from Amblyraja radiata, assembly GCF_010909765.2. Lineage (NCBI taxonomy): Eukaryota > Metazoa > Chordata > Chondrichthyes > Rajiformes > Rajidae > Amblyraja > Amblyraja radiata. The sequence continues at coordinate 24,098 of NW_022630212.1, forward strand.
CCTCTCCCCTCCCCTCCCCTCTCCCTCCATCCTCCCCCCTCCCCGTCCCCCCTTCGCCTTCTCCCCTCCCCTCCCCTTCCATCCTCCCTTCCTTCTCCAACCCGCCCTCTCCACTCCCCTCTCCTCCCATCTTACCTTCCCCCTCTCCGCCTTGCGCCCTTCCTCTCTGCCATCTTCTCCGCCCCCGTCCCCTCCAACCTCTGACACCTCTCCTCTGGTCCTGTCCAGGCCTACGAGCGAGGAGGCGGCGCAGTGGGCCAAGTCCCTGGACGCTCTGCTAACCCATCGATGTGAGTACCTGGGCTCGGGCCGAATGGCAGCGGCGTTCGAGGCAGCGGGGGAGGGTTGGGAGGAGGAGAGGTGAGGAGAAGATAGGGATGGGGGAGAGGGGGATAGGGAGAGGAGAATGCACATATATACATAGACTAGGAATATATATGGAGATATATATATATAAACACAAAATGCTGGAGTAACTCAGCGGGACAGGCAGACTGTGTAATGTCTATCTTCGATTCAAGCCAACATGTGCAGATGACACCAAGCTGGGCGGCAGTGTGAACTGTGAGGAGGATGCTATGAGAATGCAGGGAGACTTGGACAGGTTGGGGGAGTGGGCAGATGCATGGCAGATGGAGTTTAATGCGGATAAATGTGAGGTTATCCACTTTGGTATCAAAAACAGGAAGGCAGATTACTATCTAAATGGCATCAAGTTGGGAAAAGGGGAATTACAATGGGATCTGGGGGTCCTTGTTCATCAGGCTATGAAAATAAGCATGCAGGTACAGCAGGCAGTGAAGAAAGCGAATGGCATGTTGGCCTTTATAACAAGAGGAATCGAGTATAGGAGCAAAGAGGTCCTTCTGCAGTTGTACAGGGCCCTAGTGACACCACACCTGGAGTATTGTGTGCAGTTTTGGTCCCCTAATTTGAGGAAGGACATTCTTGCTATTGAGGGAGTGCAGCGTAGGTTCACCAGGTTAATTCCCGGGATGGCGGGATTGTCATATGCTGAGAGAATGGAGCGGCTGGGCTTGTACACTCTGGAGTTTACAAGGATGAGAGGTTATCTCAACGAAACATATAAGATTATTAAGGGTTTGGACACGCTAGAGGCAGGAAACATGTTCCCGATGTTGGGGGAGTCCAGAACCAGGGGCCACACACAGTTTAAGAATAAGGGGTCGGCCATTTGGAACGGAGACGAGGAAACACTTTTTCATACAGAGAGTTGTGAGTCTGTGGAATTCTCTGCCTCAGAGGGCGGTGGAGGCCGGTTCTCTGGATACTTTCAAGAGAGAGCTAGATAGGGCTCGTAAAGATAGCGGAGTCAGGGTACATGGGGAGAAGACAGGAACGGGGTACTGATTGGGGATGATCAGCCGTGATCACATTGAATGGCGGTGCTGGCTTGAAGGGCCGAATGGCCTCCTCCTGCACCTATTGTCTCTTGTCCACTGTCTATTGTCTAAAACAAAACAGTTGGCCAGGCACCCCCTCTGTTGACGGGAAGCTGCTACTTCAGAACCTGTTTGGCAAACAGATTATATCAAGTTACCTCTGAGCAATTGCTGGCTGAGTTCCTGTTGGCTTTATCCCAGGGATGGTGAGTTTGTTATGTGTTGGGAGGATTGGCAGAATGGGTCCAGACTAAATAACATCGAGAAGAATCAGAGGTATTCTCATTTAGAGTTTTAGAATCGAACAGCGAGCTAACAGGCCTTTCGGCCCAACTTGCCCAAGCCGAACAACATGCTCCATTTTACCCTGTGCGTAGGGGAGAGGGTAGGGCTGAAGATGTCCTGGTTGGGTTGCTCCTGGGCCTGGCCAAGCTGGCCACTTCCGTGGGTCACGGCGAGAGAGGGCTCAGCCCGAGCCGGCTACCCGCCCCTTTTCCGTGGTTAAGTCTGCACCCGGGTGGTACTGGAGACCGAGGAAACACTTTTTCACCAGAGAGAGTTGTGAGTCTGTGGAATTCTCTGCCTCAGGATGGAGGCCGGTTCTCTGGATATTTCAAGAGAGAGCTAGATAGGGCTCTTAAAGATAGTGGAGTCAGGGGATATGGGGAGAAGGCAGGAACGGGGTACTGATTGTGGATGATCAGCCATGATCACATTGAATGGCGGTGCTGGCTCGAAGGGCCGAATGGCCTCCTCCTGCACCTATTGTCTATTGTCTGCTGTCTAGGAGGTGGTGGAATGCATCCTTGACAAGGAGTGTACCATACAACAGTTGTATAGTAGTTTAGTATATTTGTTTGTCTTGTATTATGATGGTGGGTTCTGGCTTGTTTTATTGCATTGTAAATATTATTTTTAATAATTCCATTTTTTAAATTTAATAAACCCCCCCCAAAAAAACATGCTCCATCTAGTCTGAAGAAGGGTCTCGAGGCAAAACGTCACCCTTCTCTCCAGAGATGCTGCCTGTCCCGTTGAGTTACTCCAGCATTTTGTGCCTATGTTAGATATAGTGTCCTGTTGATCCATCTTCTCGAAACAATGGCCCCGACTCTTGTGAATGGTACTTGGATATTACTTGGACCTACCTGTGTCTACCTGCCCCATCTACATGTCCCACCTGCCTGCATTTTACCCACATCCCATTTAAGGCAATGCAAGGCAAGGCAAGTTTATTGCCTGGATGAGCACAATATTCGGGAGGTTTTCCAGTCTGGATTCAAGGCTATGCATAGCACAGAGTCGGCTCTGCTAAGGGTCTTCAACGACATCCTCCTGGCAAACGACTCTGGTAATTATGTGGTTCTTGTCTTGCTGGACCTATCTGCCGCCTTCAATACAGTGGACCATGGAATTTTAATTTCCCGACTACAGCACCAAGTGGGCATTTGTGGCAGTGCCCTGGGATGGTTCAGGTCCTATCTGGCAGACAGAACCATGCGTGTAAGCCTTGCTGGCTTTGAATCCTCCTCCACTCCCTTGGTATATGGGGTTCCACAGGGCTCACTTTTAGGGCCCCTGCTCTTCTCTCTATACCTACTTCCTCTGGGCTCAATTTTAAGAAGGCATGGCATCTCCTTTCACTTTTACGCAGATGATAGCCAGTTATATATGCCACTCAGGAAAGAAGACGACTATTCTCTAAAATCACTTCTGTCTTGTCTTGAGGACATTAAGTCCTGGATGGCCTTAAACTTTCTGGGACTTAATGAAGAGAAGACAGAGGTGATTTTGTTTGGCCCCAATGGCTGCCGTGAACCTCCCTTTGTTGACTTGGGTCCACTGGCATTGTCCGTAAAGCCAACCGTTTTGAACCTGGGTTTTAGGATGGACGGTGATTTTAAACTAGATAAACAAATAGGCGCGGTGGTTAAGTCCAGTTTCTTTCACCTAAGGAAGCTGGCAAAGGTGAAGCCCATTCTCGAGCGGGAGCATTTTGAAACAGTAATCCATGCCTTTATTACATCTAGGCTGGATTACTGTAACGTATTCTACTCTGGAGTCGCACGAGCTTCATTGGCTCGTCTCCAGCTTGTTCAAAATGCTGCCGCTCGCCTTTTGACCGGAACTCGAAAGAGGGAGCACATTACGCCAATTTTGGCCTCCCTTCACTGGCTCCCAGTGCACTTTCGAGTTCATTTCAAAATTCTTTTATTTGTTTTAAATCATTGAATGGGCTCGCCCCGCCTTACCTCTCTGAGCTGCTCCACCTATATGCTCCTGCCCGGTGCCTCAGGTCAGCTGATCAGCTGCTCCTTGAGGTACCAAGGTCTAAGCGGAAGCTCAGAGGGGATAGAGCCTTTTCTGTTGCTGCTCCGGCACTCTGGAACACCTTGCCGCTGCACATCAGACAGGCCCCCTCACTGTCCATCTTCAAATCCTCCCTAAAAACACATTTTTATTCTTTGGCTTTCGACACTGGCTGAGGCATTGCTCCTGTTCTTAGTGCTTTTAATGTCTTTTAATTTTTAGTGTGTTTTTTATAGTCCTTCGTTTTACGGTTTTTTAATGGTTTTTAATTGTTTGTAATAGCTTTTTGTCCATGAGTTCTCATGTACAGCACTTTGTGGCAACTGCAGTTGTTTAAAGTGCTTTATAAATAAAGTTATTATTATTATTATATTATTTGTATAGCACCATTCGTGCAAACCAATTCAAGGTGCTTTACAGGAAAGAAAAAATAAAGTAGTCATTAATTAAAAATTGCAAAATAAGCAATACGACAAATGTATGAATAATACAACAACGTCAATGAAACAATAAAACAATTTTAAAAAGCACAAAAAGGGATAAAATTAGACGGTTAAGATTACCTGCATGTCGGGTTATGGACAAGCTATAGTAAACAACAGTGTTTTTAGGCCTGATTTAAATGCGCTTACAGTCTGTGCCCACCTCAGGTGTTCAGGGAGCTTGTTCCACAGGTGTGGAGCATAAAAACCCAATGCTGCTTCAGCCTTTTTAGTTCTGACCCTGGGAACACAGAGTAAACCTGTCCCTGAAGACCTGAGGAGTCTAGGCGCCTCATATACAACAAGTAGGTCAGAGATGTATTTTTATACCTAGACCATTCAGTGCCTTGTAGGTCAGTAACAGAATTTTAAAATCTATCCTCTTACACACAGGGAGCCAGTGCAGAGATTTAAGGACAGGTGTAATGTGGTCCATTTTCTAGGTGTTGGTCAAGACTCTGGCAGCGGCATTTTGGATAAGCTGCAGTTGTTTCATTGATTTTTCATTGAGACCTGTAAAGATGCCATTACAATAATCTAACCTACTAAAAATATATGCATGAACAAGTTTTTCAGTGTCTTCTTTGGACGGAAATCCCTTGATTCTTGCAATATTTTTTAGATGGTAATAGGCAGATCTGGTAATGGTCTTTATATGGCGGTTAAAATTCAAATCCGAGTCCATAACTACACCAAGATTTCTGGCTTTGTCTGTGGTTTTCAGTGCAATTGAGTCGAGTTGAGCACTCACCTCTAGTCTTGTTTTTTTGGGACCAAAGACAATAATTTCTGTCTTATTTGCATTGAGCTGGAGGAAGTTCTGGTTCATCCACTCATTGATATGTTTGACACACTGGCTCAGTGAGTGTAGGGGACTATGGTCATGTGGTGACTCTGCGATATATAGTTGTGTGTCATCGGCATAAGTGTGGTAGGATATGTTAAAATGCTCTATGATCTGAGCTAGGGGGAGCATATAAATGTTGAACAAAATGGGTCCAAAATTTAACCAGGTCCTATTTATGTAGCAGTCTAAATGTTTCTTCTTGTAAGATTGTGACCCCATCTACACAAGTCCCACCTGCCTGCCTTTGGCCCACATCCCTCTGGACCTACTCTATTGTTCAGCTCAATGCAGTAATCGGAGTGCAGTTTTGTTGCTTGCTATCCAGTCTGCGAATATACCACATGTGGCTACAATCAGGAAGCCATGGTCTTCCCGGAGTCTGTACATTCTTCCTGTGGTTCATAGGTTTTCTCCGGGTGATCCGGTTTCTTCCCATATTCCAAAGCCTGTACAGGTTTTGAGGGTTAATTGGCTTCTGTGAATTATAAATTGTCTTCAGGTGGCATAATGGTGGGGAATGTACGGGGTGATCGCTGGTTGACGAGGACCCCTTGGGCCAAAAAACCTATTTCAATAGACAATAGGTGCAGGAGGAGGCCATTCGGCCCTTCGAGCCAGCACCGCCATTCAATGTGATCATGGCGGATCATCCACAATCAGTACCCCGTTCCTGCCTCCTCCCCATATCCCCATGACTACGCTATCTTTAAGAGCCCTATCTAGCTCTCTCTTGAAAGCATCCAGAGAACCGGCCTCCACCGCCCTCTGAGGCAGAGAATTCCACAGACTCACCACTCTCTGTGAGAAAAAGTGTTTCATCGTCTCCGTTCTAAATGGCTTACCTCTTATTCTTAAACTGTGGCCCCTGGTTCTGGACTCCCCCAACATCAGTGAGACCAGACCTGGAGTATTGCGTACAGTTTTGGTCTCCAAATCTGAGGAAGGACATTATTGCCATAGAGGGAGTGCAGAGAAGGTTCATCAGACTGATTCCTGGGATGTCAGGACTGTCTTATGAAGAAAGACTGGATAGACTTGGTTTATACTCTCTAGAATTTAGGAGATTGAGAGGGGATCTTATAGAAACTTATAAAATTCTTAAGGGGTTGGACAGGCTAGATGGAGGAAGATTGCTCCCGATGTTGGGCAAGTCCAGGACAAGGGGTCACAGCTTAAGGATAAGGGTGGAATCCTTTAAAACCGAGATGAATCTCTGGAACTCTCTGCCACAGAGGGTAGTCGAGGCCAGTTCATTGGCTATATTTAAGAGGGTTAGATGTGGCCCTTGTGGCTAAGGGGATCAGAGGGTATGGAGAGAAGGCAGGTACAGGATACTGAGTTGGATGATCAGCCATGATCATATTGAATGGCGGTGCAGGCTCGAAGGGCCGAATGGCCTACTCCTGCACCTAATTTCTATGTTTCTATGTTTCTATGATCATCCCCAATCAGTACCCCGTTCCTGCCTTCTCCCCATATCCCCCGACTCCGCTATCTTTAAGAGCCCTATCTAGTTCTCTCTTGAAACCATCCAGAGAACCGGCCTCCACCACCATCTGAGGCAGATAATTCCACAGACTCACCACTCTCGGTGAGAAAAAGTGTTTCATCGTCTCCGTTCTAAATGGCTGACCCCTTATTCTTAAACTGTGTGTGGCCCCTGGTTCTGGACTCCCCCAACATCAGGAACATGTTTCCTGCCTCTAGCGTGTCCAAACCCTTAATAATCTTATATGTTTCAATGCTGTCATCATCATCGGTGGTCACTCGAAACGGGTGTGACTGGCCTCTCATGGAGGATGCCTGTGCGTGACTTTGTTTAACTTGGGGAGACTGGTGCACAGACTGACACCCCACGGTCCTTGACAGATCTGGGTCAGGATCCAGTGGCATGGAGTCCAAGACGACCGGAGACCCTTTTCTGCCGCAGCCCTCATCCGCCTTCCCAGCCGTCGTGACGCTCCACTAAGGTCAGCCATCGTCCTCCGCCTGTTCCACCGTTGAAGTCTTGGTTGGATTGCTCTCTGTCAGAGACCTCCCCCTCGACCTCACCGCCATGGGTGGCCCTACCAGGAGCATCGATAGCTCCAGGCGGCATCGCTCTCAGGATCTCAGGTCCACACAAGCTTCTCCACCACGACAAGGTGACAATCCACGCTGTAATCCCTAAAGCAAACCAAAATAAAGATTACAATTATGCCATCAGTGTACGAATAAAGGGAATTACTTTTAGAGCGATATAACCTGTCACCTGAATTGTCTGTGGAACTCATGGCCACAGACGGCTGTGGAGGCCAAGTCAGTGGATATTTTTAAGGCACAGAATGACAGATTCTTGATTAGTAAGGGTGTGTCGGGGGTTATGGGGAGAAGGCGGGAGAATGCGGTTGAGTGGGAAAGATAGATCAGCCATGCTTGAATGGCAGAGTAGATTTGATGGGCCGAAAGTGAAGAAAGCGAATGGTATGTTAGCTTTCATAGCAAAAGGATTTGAATATAGGAGCAGGGAGGTTCTACTGCAGTTGTACAGGGTCTTGGTGAGACCACACCCTGGAGTATTGCGTACAGTTTTGGTCTCCAAATCTGAGGAAGACATTATTGCCCTAGAGGGAGTGCAGAGAAGGTTCACCAGACTGATTCCTGGGATGTCAGGACTGTCTTATGACGAAAGACTGGATAGACTGGTTATACTCTCTAGAATTTAGGAGATTGAGAGGGGATCTTATAGAAACTTATAAATTCTTAAGGGTTTGGACAGGCTAGATGCAGGAAGATTGTTCCCGATGTTGGGGAAGTCCAGGACAAGGGGGTCACAGCTTAAGGATAAGGGGGAAATCCTTTAAAACCGAGATGAGAAGAACTTTTTTTCACACAGAGAGTGGTGAATCTCTGGAACTCTCTGCCACAGAGGGTAGTCGAGGCCAGTTCATGGGCTATATTTAAGAGGGAGTTAGATGTGGCCCTTGTGGGCTAAGGGGATCAGAGGGTATGGAGAGAAGGCAGGTACAGGAATACTGAGTTGGATGATCAGCCATGATCATATTGAATGGCGGTGCAGGCTCGAATGGGCCGAATGGCCTACTCCTGCACCTAATTTCCTATGTTTCTATGTTTCTATGAATGGCCCCATTCTGCTTCTGTCACATAAACTTATGAATTTATGAATTGGAGAATTCAGTGCCGAGACCCCACTTTAGTGAGTAGCAGAACAGGAGGGACGGGCAGAGTGGCCTCCTGCTGCTATGTTGGTTCAGTTTTTGACATTAGCTTACAGACAATAGGTGCAGGAGTAGGCCATTCGGCCCTTCGAGCCAGCACCGCCATTCAAATGTGTATGGCTGATCATCCCCAATCAGTACCCCGTTCCTACCTTTAGTCCAGAGTTACAGCGCAGAAACAGGCCCTTCGGCCCACTGAGTGAGTCCGCACCGACCAGCGATCACCGCACATCAACACAAGTAGGGGAAATGTACATTTATACCAAAGCCAATTGACTTACAAACCTGTACGTCTTTGGAGTGCGGGAGTAAACCGTAGATCTCAGAGAAAACCCACGCAGGTGATGGGGAGAACGCACAAACTCTGTGAAGGCGGCAACCGCAGTCAGGATCGAACCAGGGCTCTTCACACTGCCCTGACTCACCTGGACAGACAGGGCACGTATGTGAGGATGCTCTTCATTGACTATAGCTCTGCATTCAATACGGTCACCCCCACCAAGCTCACCACCAAACTCCACCAGCTAGGCCTCAGCTCACCGATATGCGCTTGGATCCTGAACTTTCTCACGGAGCGACCGCAGGCGGTGAGACTGGGCCTGCACCTGTCCTCCACTATCACCCTGAGCACTGGCACACCACAGGGCTGTGTACTAAGCCCCATGCTCTACTCCCTCTTCACTCACGACTGTGTCCCTGCATTCGACACCAACACCATTGTGAAGTTTGCAGAGGACACAACAGTGATTGGGCTGATCACCAACGGTGATGAAACAAACTACAGAGCGGAGGTGCAGAACCTGGCGGACTGGTGCACCAATAACAACTTGGCACTAAACACCTCCAAGACCAAGGAGCTGATTATTGACTTCAGGAGGTTCCCATAATGGAGAATACGCCCCAATCTCCATTTATGGGGAAAGTGTGGAGAGAGTGTCCAGCTTTAAGTTTCTGGGCACTCACATTTCAGAAGACCTCACATGGTCCACAAACACCGCCGCGCTGGTCAAGAAGGCACAGCAACGACTGTTCTTCCTGAGGACATTAAAAAAGACTGGTCTGCCCCAACAGCTGCTGACAACGTTCTACCGCTGCACCACAGAGAGCATACTAACGTATGGCATCTCTGTGTGGTATCTCAGCTGCACGGAGGCGGAGAGGAGAGCTCTTCAGCGCGTCGTCAACAGAGCGCAGCGGATCATCGGGACAGAGCTACCAGCCTTGGAGGGCATCTACCACACGCGGTGCCTCAGGAAGGCCCTCAGCATCCATAAGGACTCATCACACCACTGCCACGGTCTGTTTCAACTACTTCCCTCCAGCAGACGTTACAAGGCCTTCTACGCCCGAACCTCCAGACTCAGGAACAGTTTTATCCCAAGAGCTATAGCGGCTCTGAACCGGCCCTAATGAGTGCCCCCCCACCCACCCCCTTTGGACAGTCTCCCTCAGATGGTCACGTCAATCAATTCAGCTTGCTTATTTATGTATTGTATTTATTTACCTTTCTTGTACATCAGTGGAGCTGCACACTAAATCTCGTTGCACTGACGTGCAATGACAATAAAATATATTATTATTATTATTA
>NW_022630213.1:0-20000 GCF_010909765.2 Amblyraja radiata
TCATTGAACCTGTGGCCCCCTAAATCCCAACATTTTTTGTGGCCCCCCCCTGAAATTTGCCATGGCCCCAGGTTGGGAATCACTGCAGTAAATCATTAAAGCCCTTGTCCCACTTTCACGACCTAATTCACGACCTCTGCCGAGTTTGTCCTTGACTCATATTCGCAGCATGGTCGTGACATAGAAACATAGAAACTAGGTGCAGGAGTAGGCCATTCGGCCCTTCGAGCCTGCACCGCCATTCAATATGATCATGGCTGATCATCCAACTCAGTATCCTGTACCTGCCTTCTCTCCATACCCCCTGATCCATTTAGCCACAAGGGCCACATCTAACTCCCTCTTAAATATAGCCAATGAACTGTGGCCTCAACTACCTTCTGTGGCAGAGAATTCCACAGATTCACCACTCTCTGTGTGAAAAATGTTTTCCTCATCTCGGTCCTAAATGATTTCCCCCTTATCCTTAAACTGTGTGACCCCTTGTTCTGGACTTCCCCAACATCGGGAACAATCTTCCTGCATCTAGCCTGTCCAACCCCTTAAGAATTTTGTAAGTTTCTATAAGATCCCCCCTCAATCTTCTAAATTCTAGCGAGTACAAGCCGAGTCTATCCAGTCTTTCTTTATAAGACAGTCCTGACATCCCAGGAATCAGTCTGGTGAACCTTCTCTGTACTCCCTCTATGGCAAGAATGTCTTTCCTCAGATTAGGAGACCAAAACTGTACGCAATACTCCAGGTGTGGTCTCACCAAGACCCTGTACAACTGCAGTAGAACCTCCCTGCTCCTATACTCCAATCCTTGTGTATCCTTTGTACATCCTCCTCTCCGTGACAAGGCCGTAGTAGGCCGTGATGCTGGTCGTAGATACTCGTGGCATCAAGTAGGGCGCGGCGTTTTTTCTAGCCTGATGAAAAATGTCCACGGGTAAAAAAATGTTGTGAATTCGGTCATGAAAGTGGGACGGGCCCTGAAGAACAACACATTACGGAGTTTGTTGGCAGATTCTCTATGAGCTCACCTGCAAAGGCCTTGGAGATGCGTTCCTTCTTCCACTCCCAGGGCTGGTCGTATTCCCCCGGGGGCCGCTCGTCGTCCTCTGGGAGACGGCTGTCGCGGGGCCGCTGGGCCGACACCCTCTCCGCCGCTCCCTCGCCGTTCCCGCCGCCGTTCTCCACGGGCTCGTAGGGCGTGTCGTACAGGGGCAGCGGCTTGCCGGGGGCTTCCTTGGAACCTCTCCGCCGTATCTCTGCGCAGTGGGGGGGGGGGGAGAGAGTTAGCAACAGCCACTGCCCGACAACAACCACAGCACGGGTGGCGCAGTGGTAGAGTCGCTGCCTCACGGCGCTTACTGCGCCCGAGACCCCGGTTCGATCCCGACTTCGGGTGCTTGTCTGTACGGAGTTTGTACATCCGTCTCCCCGTGACCTGCGTGTGGGCTTTCCCCGAGATCCTCCCACACTCCAAAGACGTACAGGTTTGGAGGTTAATCGGCTTGGTATAAATGTAAATTGTCCCCAATGTGTGTCGGATAGTGTAATGCCCCTGTCCCACTTAGGAAGCCTGAACGGAAACCTCTGGAGACTTTGCGCCCCACCCAAGGTTTCCGTGCGGTTCCCGGAGGTTTTTGTCAGTCTCCCTGCCTGCTTCCACTACCTGCAACCTCCAGCAACCACCTGCAACCTCCGGGAACCGCACGGAAACCTTGGGTGGGGCGCAAAGTCTCCAGAGGTTTCCGTTCAGGTTTCCTAAGTGGGACAGGGGCATAAATGTGCGGGGATTGCTGGTCGGCGCGGACTCGGTGGGCCGAAGGGCCTGTTCCCACGCTGGATCTCTAAACTAAACTAAACTGAAAGTTGTGGAAGTTCAACAGAGTATTTGCCAACGTGCCGAACCTCCTCAATCTCCTGAGGCAGTTGACGCCTCAATGGGCTTCATCAGGGTTCAACATCGAGTCCCGAAACGTCACCCATTCCTTCTCTCCAGAGATGCTGCCTGTCCCGCTGAGTTACTCCAGCATTTTGTGCCTATCTTCAACACACAGATATCAGGGGACTCCCGAGGTTTGACTCTGAATGGAAAGACAATTGTCGATAGACAATAGGTGCAGGAGTCGGCCATTCGGCCCTTCGAGCCAGCACCGCCATTCACTGTGATCACGGCTGATCATCCACAATCAGTACCCCATTCCTGCCCCTGACTCCGCTATCTTTAAGAGCCCTATCTAAGGATGGGGTAGATCGGAATGGTGATAGAAAAATTCCTGGAAATTCAGAATTGTCCCGGGAGTGTAGGAAAGGTTTAGAGATCTAGAGAAGGTTCAAGTCAAGAGTGTTTAATTGTGATATTAAGTGGCAACAGAACAATAAAATTCTTACTCGATGCAGCTTAACAGGCTCATTAACTCGATAACACACAAATAAATATACATCGATCAATAATACAATATATTAAGGTGATGAGAATGTGAGGAGAATTAAAAATGGGATCAGAGTAGCGTCAGTGTGGGCAGCATGGACTCGATGGGCCGAAGGGCTCAATGATTCAGGCGTGGGTGCGGAGTGCAGAATAGGGGGCCATTCAGCCCACTCTGTCCCTGCTAGCATGGACAGTTATTTATAGACAATAGACAATAGACAATAGGTGTAGGAGTGGGCCATTCAACCCACTATGTCCCTGCTAGCACGGACAGCTATTTATAGACAATAGACAATAGGTGCAGGAGTAGGCCATTCAGCCCACTATGTCCCTGCTAGCACGGACAGCTATTTATAGACAATAGACAATAGGTGCAGGAGTAGGCCATTCAACCCACCATGTCCCTGCTAGCACGGACAGCTATTTATAGACAATAGACAATAGGTGCCGTAGGAGGCCATTCAACCCACTATGTCCCTGCTAGCACGGACAGCTATTTAAACTGGTCTTTCTTACCCGCGTGCAATAAAAACAAAACTGCTGGAGGAACTCAGCCCGAAGAAGGGTCTCGACCAGTCCATTCGCTCCACGGATGCTGACTGACCCACTGAGTTCCCCCCAGCACTTTGTGGGTCTTTTTGCCTCAGCTACACATTTCAAACAGTGAGAAGTTTACACGCCACTAGATCATTGAAGAGGGGACGGTCACGGTGGCGCAGCGGTATAGTTGCTGCCTTACAGCGAATGCAGCGCCGGAGACCCGGGTTCGATCCCGACCACGGGTGCTGTCTGTGTGGAGTTTGCAGGTTCTCCCCGTGACCTGCCTGGGTTTTCTCCGAGATCTTCGGTTTCCTCCCACACTCCAAAGACGTGCAGGTTTGTAGGTTGATTTGGCTTGGTATATATGTAAAAGAAATGTCCCTAGTGGGTGTAGGATAGTGTTAGTGTGCGGGGATCGCTGGTCGGCGCGGACCCAGTGGGCCGAAGGGCCTGTTTCCGCGCTTGGCCAGGCCTAGGAGCGACCCAACCAGGACATCTTCAGCCCTGTCCTCTCCCCCACGCACGGGGTGTCCGAAGATGAGTAGGCATGCAGGTGCAGCAGGCAGTGAAGAAGGCGAATGGTATGTTAGCATTCACAGCAAAAGGATTGGAGTATAGGAGCAGGGAGGTTCTACTGCAGTTGTACAGGGTCTTGGTGAGACCACACCTGGAGTATTGCGTACAGTTTTGGTCTCCTAATCTGAGGAAAGACGTTCTTGCCGTAGAGGGAGTACAGAGAAGGTTCACCAGACTGATTCCTGGGATGTCAGGACTTTCATATCAAGAAAGACTGGATAGACTCGGCTTGTACTCGCTAGAATTTAGAAGATTGAGGGGGGGATCTTATAGAAACTTACAAAATTCTTAAGGGGTTGGACAGGCTAGATGCAGGAAGATTGTTCCCGATGTTGGGGAAGTCCAGGACAAGGGGTCACACAGTTTAAGGATAAGGGGGAAATCTTTTAGGACTGAGATGAGATGAGAAAAACATTTTTTTTCACACACAGAGAGCGGTGAATCTGTGGAATTCTCTGCCACAGAAGGTAGTTGAGGCCACAGTTCATTGGCTATATTTAAGAGGGAGTTAGATGTGGCCCTTGTGGCTAAAGGGATCAGGGGGTATGGAGAGAAGGCAGGGATGGGATACTGAGTTGGATGATCAGCCATGATCATATTGAATGGCGGTGCAGGCTCGAAGGGCCGAATGGCCTGCACCTATTTTCTATGTTACTATGCAGATGGTGGGTGTGCAGTGCAGCCCCTTTAGACATTGGAACAGGGGCTGCCTGAACACACTGGCATTGTGTATGCAGCTGCAGCACTGGAGTCTGAAAGGCCTTTAACACTGCGCCCTGTATAATGACAAGGTTACACACTCAGACCATGTGCCTCAGTCTCTGTGCATGCAGATGGTTGCAACAGTGCCCCAGAGACTGTGCACAATTCCATCATTAATACTCCACATGCAGATGGACAATCAGTCATCCACATATAACCTTTCCACCAGGATAATGTGGCTTATTGACGACCCTCTTGCCGTTCAATTAGCAAATGCGAATAGATACGCGGAGAGCAGCATAAATCACCCTGACTACCAGGCAGCGGGCTGCACTGCAAGTGGGGACTGGGCTGGATCCACGTTCTGTTCCTTCATAAGGAATTGGAGTAAAATTACCCCATCAAGTCTGCTCTGCCATTCAACCGTGGCTCTCCCTACTAGCCCCATTCTCCTGCCTTCTCCCCGTCACCTCTGACACCACGTACTATTCGAAGCCCTGATTTACTGTGGGAGTGGGCATGCGATGTTTCGGGTCTTCACACCCGACCCGACCCGTAACATTGCCAGTCCAGGAGACCCCCGGCCATTCCTCTCAATCCCACCACACGGCCCAGTCACGACTGGACAAATTGAAGGTAGACAAAAATGCTGGATGAACTCAGCGGGTGAGGCAGCATCTATGGGGAGAAGGGATAGGCGACGTTTCGGTACGCCTATTCCTTCTCTCCATAGATGCTGCCTCACCCGTCACAACCTGGCTGGGTGGCTCCTTCATCTGTGATCGTCCCCTTCAGCCCACAAACCCCCAAACCATCCGAAAATACAGCCACCGCCTCAAATATCAGTCTGCACCAAACACCTACATTGCCATCAGTCTATTAAACACTGCAACCTCCAACAAGCATTGAAATACCTTTATTGTTATTTGTTTTTTATGTGTATGTGAGTGAGCATGTATATATATTTATATACACACACACGGACACACGCTCACACACACGCACACGCTCACACACACACATTCACAAACACACACACACGCACACAAATGCTCACACACACACACACACACACACATTCACAAACACACACACTCACACGCGCGCACACACACACACGCACACGCTCACACGCACATTCACAAACACACACGCGCACACATTCACAAACACACACACACACGCACACGAACGCTCACACACACACATTCACAAACACACACACTCACACGCGCGCGCACACACACACACACGCACCCGCTCACACACACACACATTCACAAACACACACGCGCACACACACGCGCACACGTTCACAAACACACACACGCACGCACACACACACGCTCACATACACACGCACACTCACACACACACACACGCGCTCACATACACACGCACACTCACACACACACACACGCACGCACACACACACACATTCACAAACATACACACGCATGCACACATACACACGCATGCACACATACACAAGCACACACACACACACACACACACACACTTGCACAAACACACACACACACACACACACACACACACACACTTGCACAAACACACACACACACACACACACACAGGGACACACTCACACACATACACGCACGCACACACTCACACGCACAGAAACAGACAGTCCCACACACATGCACACACGAACACTCACGCACACCCATACGGACACACACACACACACGCACACAGACACACACGCACATACATACAACCTACAATAACAGAGAGAATGAATGGGTGACGTTTCGGGTCGAGACCCTTCTTCAGACTGGTTAGGGAAGCTAACTAACTAAAGTAAAATAAAATAAATGAAACATAAACCAAACCTACCTGGACTAGACTCGACTGGACTAAAATAAACCCTATCTATTCCTCTCATGATAATGTACACCTCTGTAAGGTCACCCCTCATCTGCAGGTCCTTGTTTCAACAGAGTTTTGTGGCACAAACTACCAAGTAGATACCAAGGGGGAGACAAAAATTCTGGAGGAACTCAGCAGGTGAGGCAGCATCTATGGAGAGAAGGAATAGGTGACGTTGCAGTACCCGAAACGTCACCTATTCCTTCTCTCCATAGATACTGCCTCACCTGCTGAGTTCATCCAGCATTTTTTGTCTACCTTCGATTTTTCCAGCATCTGCAGTTCTTTCTTAAACAAGTAGATGCTGAGTATTGGATTTGGGACTGTTTCGCTACTGTGGTTGGCAGTGCCATGCGCCAGGTGCCAGGGTTATCATCAGCTCCTGTTAGCGGGCACCGATGCCAATAATACTTCATGGAAAATGGACCCAGCAGATGGTGTATCCATTAGATACGCTTACTGCGGGCCTGTTGGTGTGGAGTAATGGATTGGTCAGGGGCTGAGGCTCCCATGAGAGGGAATGAGAAGGAAGTGCTGTCTAACATGTTAGCATTCATAGCAAAAGGATTTGAGTATAGGGGCAGGGAGGTTCTACTGCAGTTGTACAGGGTCTTGGTGAGACCACACCTGGAGTATTGCGTACAGTTTTGGTCTCCTAATCTGAGATTCTTGCCATAGAGGGAGTACAGAGAAGGTTCACCAGACTGATTCCTGCGATGTCAGGACTTTCATATGAAGAAAGACTGGATAGACTCGGCTTGTACTCGCTAGAATTTAGGAGATTGAGGGGGGATCTTATAGAAACGTACAAAATTCTTAAGGGGTTGGACAGGCTAGATGCAGGAAGATTGTTCCCGGTGTTGGGGAAGTCCAGAACAAGGGGTCACACAGTTTAAGGATAAGGGGGAAATCCTTTAGGACCGAGATGAGGAAAACATTTTTCACACAGAGAGTGGTGAATCTGTGGAATTCTCTGCCACAGAAGGTAGTTGAGGCCGCAGTTCATTGGCTATATTTAAGAGGGAGTTAGATGTGGCCCTTGTGGCTAAAGGGATCAGGGGGTATGGAGAGAAGGCAGGGATGGGATACTGAGTTGGATGATCAGCCATGATCATATTGAATGGCGGTGCAGGCTCGAAGGGCCGGATGGCCTACTCCTGCACCTATTTTCTATGTTTCTATGTTTCTAACATTTAACTACTATGGTCACAATACACATCTGGCAAGTTGATGGCGTTTAAGCCCCTGTCCCACTTTCATGACCTAATTGGCGACCTCTGCCGAGTTTGCCCTTGACTCATACTCGCAACATGGTCGCCACGAGGTCGTAGGAGGTCTACGTAACTCTTCCTCGTGCTCGTGAGTGGTCTCCGCGTACTCGTGGCCTCAAGTAGGTCGCGGCGTTTTTTTTTCCAGCCTGATAAAAAAATGTCCACGAGTAACAAAAAAGGTCGGCATGGAAAAAATGGATACTTTTTACTCGTAGGTAGGTCGTGATGGTAGGTCGTAGGTCGTGATGGTAGGTCGTAGGTCGTGATGGTAGGTCGTAGGTCGGTAACTGGCCCGAGGGGAAAAAAAATGCAAACGTGACATCATTTTATCATGTAATCATTTTCCACTCGTAGCTGGTCGTAGTTGGTCTTAGATGTGGAAGACTGAGGTCGAGGGGGGTCGTGGAAGGTCGTAGACATAGTCGTAGGAGGTCATAGACATAGGAGGTTGTAGACATAGTTGTAGGGGGTCTATTACTTCGGCGAGTCAACATGACCTTGACATCTTTTTCAACTTGTCTAGGGTCTTCTAAACTCGTGTATTAGGTCATGCAAGTGGGACAGCCCCTTAAGAGGTCGGGAGGTCATGTTACAGTTGTACAAGACATTGGCGAAGTCACGTAGAGTCATACAGCGTGGAGACAGGCCCTTCGGCCCAACTTTGGAGACGAGGAAACACTTTTTCTCACAGAGAGTGGTGAGTCTGTGGAATTCACTGCCTCAGAGGGCGGTGGAGGCCGGTTCTCTGGATGTTTCAACAGAGAGCTAGATAGGGCTCTTAAAGATAGCCGGGTCAGGGGACATGGGGAGAAGGCAGGAACGGGGTACTGATTGGGGATGATCAGCCATGATCACATTGAATGGCGGTGCTGGCTCGAAGGGCCGAATGGCCTACTCCTGCAACTGTTGTCTATTGTCTCTGGCAACCTTTGCAGTTCATGGGAATTCTCTGCAGATACCGCTGTCTCCAGGAGAGTATTTGTAACGTTTCCTCAATGCATGCACCAGAGGTGTGAAGAGTGGAGGCATTTAGTTATGCAGCAGTCTGAATAAGGGTCCTGACCCGAAACATCACTTATTATCCACGTTCTCCAGCGATGCTGTCTGACCCGCTGAGTTACTCCGGCACTTTGTGTCATTTTGTGTAAACCTATCAATGAATCTTCATTGTCACAAGTAGCTAGGTACAGTGAAATTCTTTGTCCAATACATCCATACAGCAGACCTCGCCCAGCTAGTACGCAAAGAGTCCCCATATTTCTGGCACCGACAATGACACAAAATGTTCATTGAACAGTCTGCAAAAACCTGTACGTCTTTGTAGTGTTGGAGGAAACCACAGGTCTCAGTTTAGTTTTAGTTTAGAGATACAGCGCGGAAACAGGCCCTTCGGTCCACCGGGTCCGCACCGACCAGCGATCCCCGCACACATTAACGCAATCCTACACCCACGAGAGACATGTTTTACATTTACACCAAGCCAATTAACCTACAAACCTGCACGTCTTTGGAGTGTGGGAGGAAACCGAAGATCTCGGAGAAAACCCACGCGGGTCACGGGGAGAACGAACAAACTCCGAACGGACGGCGCCCGTAGTCGGGATCGAACCCGGGTCTCCGGCGCTGCATTCGCTGTAAGGCAGCGACTCTACCGCTGCGCCAACATGACCGCCTGTTCTCACGGGGAGAACGAACAAACTTTGTTGGCCAAACTTCTTTGGCCACAAGCAGTCCTCTGCCTGGTCACCCCCACGTTCTCAACGCCCCTCCCACCTGGTACCCCCAACATTCTCAGAGCCACCCCCCCCCCCCCACTTCCACCGTGGTTCCTCCTTCATTCTCAGAGGCCCACAGCCAGTCGCTCGATAAACGAGAGATAAAGGGATATTACAGATATCCCCCGTCTCCCTCTCCCCTGACTCTCAGTCTGAAGAAGGGTCTCGACCCGAAACGTCACCCATTCCTTCTCTCCAATGAAGCTGCCTGTCCCGCTGAGTTACTCCAGCTTTTTGTGTCTAACGCAGGTTTTAGAGGGATATGGTCCAAGCGCGGGCAGGTGGGACTAGTGTAGATGGGACATGTTGGGCAGGTTGGGATGAAGGGCCTGTTTCCACACTGTATCACTCTATGACTACATCAACTCCCAAGCTGTCTGCACCAGGGATGAGCTACAGTCTCCAGCTATCCCACGGACAGTGGTGTGTCGGCCTGAGAATGTTTTGAACAACTTAGCTGAATAAACCTACTGACATTGATTTATAGTCAGCTATTGACCAAGTGCAGATCGAAAATAGATTAGGCAACCTGTAGCATTTAGACACTGCCCTGATTAATTGCAGAATTTAGCACTAAAGTAATGGATTCAAAGTGGTCGTTTTTAATTAGCTGTTATGGTCCACTGACTATGATCCATGAGTGGCACGGTGGAGCAGTGGTAGAGTTGCTGCCTTACAGCGCATTCACCACCAGAGACCCGGGTTCGATCCCAACCAGGATGAGGTTGCTGTACTTGTGGCTGCCTGGTGGATTAAATGGAGCGTGGACTCCAGCCAAAGGCCTTTGCTTTTAATCAGCTTGCTGAGTGATCCCAGTCCCCAGTGAAGCCGCTCACAGGAATCAGCTGCATCATCCGTGCATTGGGAAATTAATTAGTCTCAGTAATTGAAAGCCATGCAATATTACACCAGATTGCAAGAACTCCCTACTTAACGTATTATCTGTGTTTAAGAAGGAACTGCAGATGCTGGAAAACCGAAGGTACACAAAAATGCTGGAAAAACAGTCTGAAGAAGGGTTTCGGCCCGAAACGTTGCCCATTTCCTTCGCTCCATAGATGCTGCTGCACCCGCTGAGTTTCTCCAGCACTTTTTCTCCACCCTTAACGTATTATCTTCCTACCAGGCTCATCGACAAGAGTCCGACACTTCACCAAACTACTCCCACACTGAGGGTCGCCAACTTTCCCGCTCCCAAATAAGGGACAAAAGGTCAAAATACGGGACAAATTCCCCACGGCAATTCGTTGACCGACTCGGCCGTGGCTGGGCGGGTGAATGATGAGTTGGCCCCGGGTGCTGGACTGCACACAAAGCCCAGCCGGGGCGGGCCAGCTGAGGAGTTTTGGCCCTGGGGCCGCGCGCACAGTCCGGCGCCCCGTCCAACTCGTGAACGGCCGTGAGACGGAGGGGTGGTGGTGGTGGTGTCGGCGGTCAGCGAAGGTCCCGAAGGTCGGACAGCTGGCCGGGCTGCCGACCGACAGACGGGGCCACGGGCGAGGGGCTGCTGCTGCACTCCACGGGCTGCACTACATCGGGACCGGTGAGGCGGGATCCGACCCCACAGCCCCCTCGACCCGAGTAATAGCGGTCAAATACGGGACAAGGGCGATCCCGTACGGGACAAACCAATTTAGCCCAATATACGGGATGTCCCGGCTAATACGGGACAGTTGGCAACCCTACCCACACCACACGTCAGTCTCAATGCTGGGTGGGGAGGGGGGATATTCAACTGATGGGGCACCACTCTTACACATGGACCTGACCTTGTCAGTCCCACCCAGAAGATCTTTGATGTCTTTGAGTGGTGGAAAAGTGAGATAAAACACAAGAAGTGTGAATGGATTGTTGCTGGCCCGGACTCGATGGGCCGAAGGGCCAGTTGTCCATGTTCCATCAGAGGGATATCTATCCCTTCCTCCATCCATCCATCAAATCTAATCAATTGAACCAACCAATCTCACCCTCTGCTCCCTGTAGCAACACACACACACACCACGCCCGTGGTGGCCAGTGTGGCCAAGATGGGCCGAAGGGCCTGTTTCCACACTGTATCACTCTATGACTCTATGACGTGTTAGCATGCAGGAAACCATCGATGCGGATCTCCTTAAATAGATTGAGAGGGCCGATATGTGATTTGTTTGGAGCCTAATTATCTCTCTCCCGGGACATCTTTAGCCCGCAGTCGATAACTGGTTAGCAAAAATTCCAGTTGGCAGCTTCCAACAGTGAACTCTCAGCTCTCCACACAAGCACCGTCCCGCAACGACTATTGAAAACGTTCCTTCAATGTGACGGAAGTCAATACGCGACCTTAGAAACATAGAAACATAGAAAATAGGTGCAGGAGTAGGCCATTCGGCCCTTCGAGCCTGCACCGCCATTCAATATGATCATGGCTGATCATCCAACTCAGTATCCCATCCCTGCCTTCTCTCCATACCCCCTGATCCCTTTAGCCACAAGGGCCACATCTAACTCCCTCTTAAATATAGCCAATGAACTGTGGCCTCAACTACCTTCTGTGGCAGAGAATTCCACAGATTCACCAATCTCTGTGTGAAAAATGTTTTCCTCATCTCGCTCCTAAAAGACTTCCCCCTTATCCTTAAACTGTGACCCCTTGTTCTGGACTTCCCCAACATCGGGAAGAATCTTCCTGCATCTAGCCTGTCCAACCCCTTAAGAATTGTGTAAGTTTCTATAAGATCCCCCCTCAATCTTCTAAATTCTAGCGAGTACAAGCCGAGTCTATCTAGTCTTTCTTCATATGAAAGTCCTGACATCCCAGGAATCAGTCTGGTGAACCTTCTCTGTACTCCCTCTATGGCAAGAATGTCTTTCCTCAGATTAGGAGACCAAATCTGTACGCAATACTCCAGGTGTGGTCTCACCAAGACCCTGTACAACTGCAGTAGAACCTCCCTGCTCCTATACTCAAACCCTTTTGCTATGAATGCTAACATACCATTCGCTTTCTTCACTGCCTGCTGCACCTGCATGCCTACTTTTAATGACTGGTGTACCATGACACCCAGGTCTCGTTGCATCACCCCTTTTCCTAATCGGCCACCATTCAGATAATTAGAGTTTAGAAGGATGAGAGGGTATCTCATTGAAACGTATAAGATTGTTAAGGGTTTGGACACTCTAGAGGCAGGAAACATGTTCCCGATGTTGGGGGAGTCCAGAACCAGGGGCCACACAGTTTAAGAATAAGAGGTAAGCCATTTAGAACGGAGATGAGGAAACACTTTTTCTCACAGAGAGTGGTGAGTCTGTGGAATTCTCTGCCTCAGAGGCCGGTTCTCTGGATACTTTCAAGAGAGTGCTAGATAGGGTTCTTAAAAATAGCGGAGTCAGGGGATATGGGGAGAAGGCAGGAACGGGGTACTGATTGGGGATGATCAGCCATGATCACATTGAATGGCGGTGCTGGCTCGAAGGGCCAAATGGCCTACTCCTGCACCTATTGTCTATTGTCTATTGTCTAAACCAAAGATAGACACAAAAAGCAGGAGTAACTCAGCGGGACAGGCAGCGTCTCTGGAGAGAAGGAATGGGTGACGTTTCGGGTCGAGACCCTTCTTCTCGACCCGAAACGTCGCCCATTCCTTCCTACCTGCAACATCGACACTGGGAAGATATTTGAACAGACACATGGTCAAAGTCATGGAGTATAGGTCAAATTGTGTCCAACTTAAATGGGACACCTTGGTCGGTGAGGGAGATTTAGGCCAAAGAGCCTATCGCCATGCTGTGACTCCTTGAATCAACTGCTCTAAACACACAGCTTTATTTGGACACAAAATGCTGGAGTAACTCAGCGGGTCAGGCGGCATGTCGGGAGAGAATGGCTCTCCTGAGATGCTGCCTGACCCGCCATTTACTTCAGCCATCTGTGTCTATTTTTAAAAGCCCTATCTAGCTCTCTCTTGAAAGCATCCAGAGAACCTGCCTCCACCGCCCTCTGAGGCAGAGAATTCCACAGACAGGACCTCCCAACCTCTACACTCAATACTCTGACCGATGAAGGCCGATGTGCCAAAAGCCGTTTTGACCACCCTATCTACCTGCAACTCCACCTTCAAGGAACCATGCACCTGCACTTGCACTCCGAGATCCTAGATCAGGTGTCTGATCAACAGGGGACTAAGGCTGCATACACAACTGGTTCATCTTTTATGTAATAAACTCATCAAGGTGAGCTTGGTCACTGGGCAGAGCAAGGGATCTAGCAAAGGCAAGATTGTCTGGCAAGCTGACATGGTTAGAGATCTGCTTTGAAAAGACTGTTCCAAGGACTGGAGAAAAGTAGCAGACAGACAGATTTAAGCGGAGGTCTCTGATGTTGGGGGAGGAGAGAGAGAGCAGACTGTTTTACACAGGTTTCGGTTTAGGTTCATTATTGTCATGTGTACCGAGGTACAGTCAAAGGCTTTGTTTTGCATGCTAACATTTGCTTACTGTAGTTTTGAGATATAGCGTGGAAACAGGCCCTTCAGCCCATTGAGTCCGCACCGACCAGCGATTCCCCCACACTAACACTATCCCACACAATTTTACCAAGACAATTAGCCTACAATAATCAAGACTGTAAGATGGGGCACAATAGTAGTTCCCAGTGTCTAGGAGAAGCTGTAGGGCAGAGGTAGGAGGAATTGTTTAAGAGGGAACTGTGCAGATGCTTGAAAATCGAAGGTAGACAAAAATGCTGGAGAAACTCAGCGGGTGAGGCAGCATCTATGGAGCGAAGGAAATAGGCAACGTTTCGGGCCGAAACCCTTCTTCAGACTCATTTCGCCCCGAAACGTTGCCTATTTCCTTCATTCCATAGAGAGTCAGGGGAAACTCGGCTTGTACTCACTAGAATTTAGGAGATTGAGAGGGGATCTTATAGAAACGTACAAAATTCTTAAGGGGTTGGACAGGCTAGATGAAGGAAGATTATTCCCGATGTTGGGGAAGTCCAGGACAAGGGGTCAAAGTTTGAGGATAGAGGGGAAATACTTTAGGAACGAGATGAGAAAAACATTTTTCACACAGAGAGCGGTGAATCTGTGGAATTCTCTGCCGCAGAAGGTAGTCGAGGCCACAGTTCATTGGCTATATTTAAGAGGGAGTTAGATGTGGCCCTTGTGGCTAAAGGGATCGGGGGGTATGGAGAGAAGGCAGGGATGGGATACTGAGTTGGATGATCAGCCATGATCATATTGAATGGCGGTGCAGGCTCGAAGGGCCGAATGGCCTACTCCTGCACCTATTTTCTATGTTTCTATGAAACGAGAGATACGGACGGTGATATGGAGAGATATGGAACAAATGAATGAAAGATATGCAAAAAAGTAGAGATGATGAAGTTTGCAATTGGATTAACTCGGAATACAGCGAAAGTTCGTGCTCAAGAGAATCCTTCGTGCAAAGCCGAGCCTGGATCTTCAAACTCTGGAAGCTTTTTTCTGTTTTGCATAATTTTAATCCACTTAAATAACACAATGTGTTGAAGTGTTCGCTTCATTGTGCTTCATAAATATTTAACAGCTCCAGCAATTTCCGTTATTCTTGATGAAATTGCACGTCGATTTGCGACATTGTTTTCTTTCGCCTCCTGAATTTTGACAGGTCAATGACTGAAACGTTATTCCAAGCAGACAGACTCGCAATAAGCCCCCTAGACGTAATTAATAGAAGCTTTTCTTTTGAATATGTCAGGGGCATTCTGAGATGCAACGTACAGAATCGTGATGTTTAAGAAGGAACTGCAGATGCTGGAAAAAATCGACGGTAGACGAAAATGCTGGAGGAACTCAGCGGGTGAGGAGGCAGCATCGATGGAGCGAAGGAAATAGATACATAGAAACATAGAAAATAGGTGCAGGAGTAGGCCATTCGGCCCTTCGAGCCTGCACCGCCATTCGATATGATCATGGCTGATCATCCAACTCAGTATCCCATCCCTGCCTTCTCTCCATACCCCCTGATCCCTTTAGCCAGAAGGGCCACATCTAACTCCCTCTTAAATATAGCCAATGAACTGTGGCCTCAACTACCTTCTGTGGCAGAGAATTCCACAGATTCACCACTCTCTGTGTGAAAAATGATTTTCTCATCTCGGTCCTAAAAGATTTCCCTCTTATCCTTAAACTGTGACCCCTAGTTCTGGACTTCCCCAACATCGGGAACAATCTTCCTGCATCTAGCCCGTCCAACCACTTAAGAATTTTGTAAGTTTCTATAAGATCCCCCCTCAATCTTCTGAATTCTAGCGAGTACAAGCCGAGTCTATCCAGTCTTTCTTCATATGAAAGTCCTGCCTATGAAATAGGCGACGTTTCGGGTCGAGACCCTTCTTTTTTTTCTGCGATCGGTCAGGGAGGCGGTGGTTGTTGGGTGCTGCTCCTCGTGGCAGCAATGGCGTTGCGGGACTGAGCCTCGTGGTGTTCGGGCATTGGGCGCGGGGCAGCGTTGTGGCCCGGGGCCTACGGACGGTCGAGTCGCGGAGTGTCTGTGGCAGGAGCGGTCTGGAGGCGGGCGATCGTTTGTTGACGGCGCGGATCTGCCGTTGGATGGGGTCCGTTGCAGGTCTCGACCCGAAACGTCACCTATTCCTTCGCTCCATAGATGCTGCCTCACCCGCTGAGTTTCTCCAGCATTTATATCTACCTTAGAATAATGGCATCAATGTTAGTGCGAACTCCGCATAAGGACATTGAGTTAAGGGAATTGTTGGCCAGTTTGCATCACTCCAACGGTTTAGTTTAGTTTAGACATACTGTATGGATACAGGCCCTTCGGCCCTTCGAGTCCATGCCCACCAGCGACCTGTTCTATGCTATCCCGCTTTCTCATCCACACCCTATACATGAGGGGCAATCGACAGAGGGCTGATTAACCTACAAACCCGCACATTTCTTGGCATGCGGGAGGAATCCGGAGCGCCCGGAAGGAAGCCCGCCCGGTCACAGGGGAGAACGTGCAAACTCCACGCAGACAGCACCCGCGGTCGGGATCGAACCAGGGACCCTGGCGCTGAGAGGCAGCTGCTCCACCCGCTGCACCACCCTGCCGCCCATTTCATCAGCTGAGCTTCACGTTCAGGTCAGACGGTTTTTGAGCTGGATCACATATGACACAGCGGCACCTGGTGCCCGGGAACGATCCTGACTACGGGCGCTGCCTGTACGGAGTTTGCACGTCCTGCGTGCGTTTCCCCCCGGGTGCTCCAGTTTCCTCCCACGCTCCAAAGACGTGCAGGTTTGTACTCTAATTGGCTTGGTATAGATGGAAACGGTCGATAATATGTGTGTAGGGTGGTGTTGATGTGCGGGGATCGCTGGTCGGTGAAGACTCGGTGGCCCCTGTGCATCTAAACTAAAATTAAACATCATCAACTGCAGCAGGTTGGGAGTGAGAAGGTGATCTCACCAGCTGCCTTGCTGCCCACCTCTTGATGCCCGCCCACTGCCTCTCGTGTGCCACCCTGCTACCCAACCCAAGTAGCTCTTCCTTATGCCATCTACATCTCGTCTGCCACAGACTCTCTGCCCAATCTGGCATCCTACTGATCAATGTTGCACAGCGCTGATCTGAGCATCGCAGTCACAGGCCGAGAGAAGCGGAGACCCATCATTTTTAAGTGTTAAGAGCAGAATTAGGCCATTCGGCCCATCAAGTGTACTCCGCCATTCTATCATGGCTGGTCTATCTTTCACTCCATTCCCCATTCCCCTGCCTTCTCCCCCTAACCCCTGACACCGTACTAATCTAGCAATCTACGCCTTTAACAGAAGGCAGTGGAGGCCAATTCACTGGATGTTTTCACGAGAGAGTCTTAGATTTAGCTCTTAGGGCTAACGGAATCAAGGGATATGGGGAGAAGGCAGGAACGGGGCACTGATTGGGGATGATCAGCCATGATCACATTGAATGGCGGTGCTGGCTCGAAGGGTCGAATGGCCTACTCCTGCACCTATTGTCTATGTTTACCCATTGATGGCCTCCACAACCTTAAGTGGCAAAGAATTCCACAGATTCACCACCCTCTGACTAAAGAAATTCCTTCTTATCTCTTTCCTAAAGGTACGTCCTTTAATTCTGAGGCTGTGCCCTCTGGTCCTAGACTCTCCCACAAGTGGAAACATCCTCTCCACATCCACTCTATCCAGGCCTTTCACTATTTGGTGAATCACCCAATTTGGTGATTCGGTGATTCACAATTCGGTGATTCACTGTTCGGTGATTCGGTGATTCACTGTTCGGTGATCTTGCTTCTGTGGAAGCCACACCAGGAGTGATAAAGAGGGTTTGATGGATTGGTTGGGGAGGTACTGAACGTTGTTTTATAGTTTGCTCATGGAGCTGGCAGGGGGCCAGTTGAGCTGAGTGATATACCTGGCTAAGTGGTGGCATGGGGCTGTCTGTGTTATTGCTGGGATATCTCCCAGCTGCTGCCTTTCTGAGCACAGACCGTGAAGGGCATCGTAACTGTAGCACAGCACTCTGTAACTGCACCACCGCATCGTAACCCCAGCACCATATCGTAACCGGACCACCACATCGCAACTGTATCACCGCATCCGAACTGGACCATGGCAGAGTGCAGCAAGGCTGTCTGTGTGTCTGTGGCTGTGCGTGTCTGTGGATGTGTGTGTCTGTATATGTTTGTGTGTCTGTGGCTGTGCGTGTCTGTGGATGTGTGTGTGTCTGGATATGTGTGTGTGTGTCTGTATATGTGTGTGTGTCTGTATATGTGTGTGTGTGTATATGTGTGTGTGTCTGTATATGTGTGTGTGTCTGTATATGTGTGTGTCTATGGATGTGTGTGTGTGTGTGTCTGTATATGTGTGTGTCTGTGGATGTGTGTGTGTCTGTATGTGTGTGTGTGTCTGTATATGTGTGTGTGTCTGTATATGTGTGTGTGTCTGTATATGTGTGTGTGTGTGTCTGTATATGTGTGTGTCTGTAGATGTGTGTGTCTGTATATGTGTGTGTGTCTGTATATATGTGTGTGTCTGTGGATGTGTGTGTGTCTGTATATGTGTGTGTGTCTGTATATGTGTGTGTGTCTGTATATGTGTGTGTGTCTGTGGATGTGTGTGTCTGTATATGTGTGTGTGTCTGTGGATGTGTGTGTCTGTATATGTGTGTGTGTCTGTATATGTGTGTGTGTCTGTATATGTGTGTGTCTGTATATGTGTGTGTGTCTGTATATGTGTGTGTGTCTGTATATGTGTGTGTGTCTGTATATGTGTGTGTCTGTATATGTGTGTGTCTGTATATGTGTGTGTCTGTAGATGTGTGTGTGTCTGTATATGTGTGTGTGTCTGTATATGTGTGTGTCTGTATATGTGTGTGTCTGTATATGTGTGTGTCTGTATATGTGTGTGTCTGAGAGTCTGCAGCAGTGTAAAGGGCCTGTCCCACTTTCACCACCGAATTCACAACCTTTTTTACTCGTGGACATTTTTCATCAGGCTAGAAAAACGCCCCGACCTACTTGATGCCACGAGTACCTACGACCAGCATCACGGCCTGCTACGACCTACCTACGACCTCTTGACGACCATGCTGGGAGTATGAGTCAAGGGCAAGCTCGGCAGAGGTCGTGAATTAGGTCGTGAAAGTGCGACTGGCCCTTAACTCCGCTATCTCTAAGAGCACTATCTAACTCTCTTGAAAGCATGCAGAGAACCTGCCTCCACCGCCCTCTGAGGCAGAGAATTCCACACACTTACAAACTCTCTGTGTGAAAAATAATTTCCTCGTCTCCGTTCTAAATGGCTTACCCCTTATTCTTAAACTGTGTGTGGCCCCTGGTTCTGGACTTCCCCCAACATCGGGAACATGGTTCCTGCCTCTAGCGTGTCCAAACGTTTCAATAAGATCTCCTCTCATCCTTCTAAATTCCAGAGTGTACAAGCCCAGCCGCTCCAATCTATCAGCATATGACAGTCCCACCATCCCGGGAATTAACCTTGTAAACCTACGCTGCACTCCCTCAACAGCAAGAATGTCCTTCCTCAAATTAGGGGACATCTCGTTAATTGATGGTGGTCCAACATAGAGTCCAACAGCAGGTAATGTTATGTGCAGCCTCAGTTGAAACCAGCCTCTGCAGTTTCTTCCTACACCTGGAATAACCAGCAGTGGTTGTATACAGGGAAGGCAGCAATTTAAAATGCCGACTCCAACTTGCGCCCTTTTGTCAATCAGCATTTTCCAAAGTTGATTTTTGTTCCTGTTCTTTTTGCATCTCCGAGCTCATGGGGCAATCACTGTTGCCCTGGCAACCGGCAAGCAGACAGCGAAAGATGGAAAAAATATTAACACATAACAGCTTCATCAATTCCAATAAGTCAGAGCACATTCACTGCAAGATGAAGTCAACGCAGATCTCTCTCCATCCAATGGCTCCTGCGTTCAACCCAGTCAGAATAACGAGAAGACAGGAACTGCAGATGCTATATGGTATATGGTATATCATGGTATATGGACACATTTATCTGTTTTGTAGTAAATGCCTACTATTTTCTGTGTGCTTAAGCAAAGCAAGAATTTCATTGTCCTATACAGGGACACATGACAATAAACTCACTTGAACTTGAACTTGAACTTGCTGGTTTACTTTAAAAAAAGGCACATAATACTGGAGTATCCCAGCCGGAGACCCTAGTTCGATCCTGGCCAGAATAGAATAGAATAGAATAGAATAGAATGCCTTTTATTGTCATTCAAACAGCTTGGTTTGAACGAAATTGCATTGCATTTCTACAGTCTTAACATTACAAAAAAACGGGCGCTGTCTGCGCGGAGTAT
>NW_022630213.1:25000-33936 GCF_010909765.2 Amblyraja radiata
TCAGTGTATTCTGTCCCTGCACAGTCCCAGGGGAGAGAGACGGAGGGAGGGAGGGAGGAGTACATGACAGCATCAGACAGCACAGGAGCGAGGGGTTACTGGAGCGTGCGACAGATATTGATTTGAGTGGGAATGAAATGTTAGTGTCTTTTCACAGCTGGGGCACGCTGCTCTATGGCTCCATCCAGCACAGACCATCCATCACAGGAGATGCCCGCAGAGACAGAATCTCCCTCTGACAACTCCTGCTTCCCCCGCTCACCGACAAGGAGCCCCATTCCAATCTCCGGGCTAAGTGGGAGTTCAGGGAGGTCAGGAAAAACCCTAATGTTGTTGTTGTTGTTGTTGTTGTTGTTGTTGTTGTTGTTGTTGTTGTTGTTGTTGTTGACCATCATCATCATCTTCATCTTCATCTTCATCAACATCTTCATCAACATCAACATCTTCATCTTCATCTTCATCTTCATCTTCATCAACATCAACATCTTCATCAACATCTTCATCAACATCAACATCTTCATCAACATCAACATCTTCATCAACATCAACATCTTCATCAACATCAACATCATCAACATCAACATCTTCATCAACATCAACATCTTCATCAACATCAACATCATCAACATCAACATCTTCATCTTCATCAACATCATCATCATCATCATCTTCATCATCATCAACGTTGAGAACATCAACGGGCACAGTGCCTTACAATGCTACGTGCAACAGTGATCGCAACTTCTACTGAAAGTAGATAAAAATGCTGGAGAAACTCAGTGGGTGAGGCAGCATCTATGGAGCGAAGGAATAGGCGACGTTTCGGGTCTACTCCTGCACCTATTGTCTATTGTCACACACAGACACACAGACAGACAGGCAGACAGAGACAGACAGACACACGCACATACACACACGCACACGCACACGTATACACACATACACGCACACACGCACACGCATACACACATACACACACACACACACACACACACTTCAGGTTTGTAAACAAGCATCTGCAGAATGGATGGGCAATGTATCGAGTCATTAATGATACTCAGCAAGTTGATTGAACCTGCCCTTTACGATATAATGCTTGTATCATCTCGTGGGGATCACACTGGTGTTAATCACCAACCTTCCTGGTGCTGAGAGAGGTGGCGGCAAGTTAATGTAATGTAATCAGAAAAGAACCACATTTACATTTAGTTTTAGCATAGGTAATGAGGCTGGGCTCAGAAGATTACTGACTTGGCTTTGATCAAAGTGCCACCATGCTGCTGAGCTCAGTCCAGGCACTGACTCACTCCGGGGAGGTGAAAGTGTGACTGCTTCTGATTGCTTTACACGCGCTCCAACAAAGGGAGCGTGTCGGCCTGTGTTAGAGGAGCGCTGGGCAGGCAGGCAGGCTTGCTCTGCCAGGGACACAACACAGACAACGCACAGGGGGCTTGTGAGAACAGCTACCGTCAAGAAAACAAGCGCAAAGCCAACAGAATAACAACAAAAGCCTCTTAGTGTTTGTCTGACAACACTAAGGGCTCGACGGTGAATAGAATATTCAAACCATCAGTGTGTACTTTCGAGATACAGCTCCCTCCACAATGTCTGGGACAAAGAACCATCATTTATTTATTTACCTCTCTACTCCACAATTTGAGGTTTGTAATTGAAAAAAAATCACATGTGGTTAAAGTGCACATTGTCAGATTTTATTAAAGACCATTTTTATACATTTTGGTTACACCATGTAGAAATGACAGTTGTATTTATACATAGACCACCCCCCCCCCCCCCCCATTTCAGGGCACCATAATGTTAGGGACACATGGTTTTTGTAATTGCTTAGGTGGTGTTTAATTGCCTATTTAATGCAGGTATAAGTGAGCTCTCAGCACCTAGTCTTTCCTCCAGTCTTTCCATCACCTTTGGAAACTTTTATTGCTGTTTATCAACATGAGGACCAAAGTTGTGCCAATGAAAGTCAAAGAGACCATTATGAGACTGAGAGACAGGAATAAAACTGTTGGAGACATCAGCCAAACCGGCCGCCGTGAGGCAGCAACTCTACCGCTACGCCACCGTGCCGCCCCTGTGTAAATCGCCACTCGTGCGTAGAGAGACAATAGACAATAGGTGCAGGAGTAGGCCATTCGGCCCTTCGAGCCAGCACCGCCATTCAATGTGATCATGGCTGATCGTCCCCAATCAGTACCCCGTTCCTGCCTTCTCCCCATATCCCCTGACTCCGCTATCTTTAAGAGCCCTATCTAGCTCTCTCTTGAAAGCATCCAGAGAACCGGCCTCCACCGCCCTCTGAGGCAGAGAATTCCACAGACTCACCACTCTCTCTGTGAGAAAAAGTGTTTGATCGTCTCTGTTCTAAATGGCTTACTCCTCATTCTTAAATTGTGTGGCCCCTGGTTCCGGACTCCCCCAACATCGGGAACATGTTTCCTGCCTCCAGCGTGTCCAAACCCTTAGCAATCTTATATGTTTCAATGAGATTTCCTCACATCCTTCTAAACTCCAGAGTGTACAAGCCCAGCTGCCCTATTCTCTCAGCATATGACAGTCCCGCCATCCCGGGAATTAACCTTGTAAACCTACGCTGCACTCCCTCAATAGCAAGAACGTCCTTCCTCAAATGTTCTGATATATCAATAGGAAAGGGGGCTTGCATTGTGACAGCACTTTGTCCCGTTGTGGATGACTTAGTTAGCATTGCTGCGAGTGTTGTCTTAGCCCTGGTCTATATTTGGAATCTCATCCACAAACTAATCAATAGCACGCTTGAGATTAAAAATAGAAGAAAAAAAGCTCTGGAAAGGCTCAGCAAAAACTGCTGAGAGAGAAACAGGGATAAGGTCAAGGACTCTCTCTGGCAGCGACAATGAGTTTTCAGCCTGAACATCAATGCTGTTTCCCTCCACAGATGCTGCCTGACCGGCTAGGCATCTTCTGTTTAATTTCAGGTTTCCAGCAACGAGCCAATAGAGCGATACAGCTGTGGAAACAGGCCCTTCGGCCCATCTTACCCACGGCCGACCAATATGTCCCAACTAGACCAGTCCCAGCTGCCCCAAACCCGTCCTATCCATGTACCTGTCCAAACGTTCCGATATTACCTGCCTCGACTACCTCCTCTGGCAACTCGTTCCATACATCCACCACCCTCCGTATGAAATAGCTACCTCTTAGGTCCCTATAGAATCGCCCCCCACCCCCTTAAACCATGGTTCTCGATTTCTCGATTCCCCTACTCGGCGCCTACTTGTTCTATTCCTCTCATCATTTTGTACACCTCTATAAGATCAAGTCAAGTCAAGTTTATTTGTCACATACACATACGAGTGAAATGAAAAGTGGCAATGCTCGTGGACTTTGTGCAAAAAGACAAACAAACAAACAACCAAACAAACTACAAACAGAATGGAACAGAATCACATATTCGTTTCCATATTAAATATTGTGGGCGGAACGAAAAAGGGGAAAAAAACACCAATTTTTAAAAAAGCAGTAGAGTGTTACAGTAAAGTTATGCCCCTGTCCCACTTAGGAAACCTGAACGGAAACCTCTGGGGACTTTGCGCCCCACTCAAGGTTTCCGTGCGGTTCCCGGAGGTTTTTGTCAGTCTCCCTACCTGCTTCCACTACCCGCAACCTCCGGCAACCACCTGCAACCTCCGGGAACCTCACGGAAACCTTGGGTGGGGCGCAAAGTCTCCAGGGGTTTCCGTTCAGGTTTCCTAAGTGGGACAGGGGCATTAGTCCCTGGTGAGATAGGAGTTTACAGTCCTCATGGCCTCTGGGGAAGAAACTCCTTCTCAACCTCTCCGTTCTCACAGCATGGCATCGGAGGCGTTTGCCTGACCGTAGCAGCTGGAACAGTTGAGAGATCACCTCTCATCCTCCTGCGCTCCAAGGAATAGAGTCCCAGCCTACTCAACCAACCTCTCCCTCGAGCTGAGGCCCTCGATGCCTGGCAACATCCTCACACATTTTCTCCGCACTCCTTCCAGCTTGGCAATGTCTTTCCTATAACATGGTGCCCAGAACTGAACGCAATACTCTATATCTGCATTTGTCAGAAGGAACTGCAGATGCTGGTTTAAATCGAAGGTAGACACAAAATGCTGGAGTAACTCAGCGGGACAGGCAGCAAGCATCTCTGGAGAGAAGGAATGGGCGACGTTTCGGGTCGAAGTCTCGACCCGAAACGTCGCCCATTCCTTCTCTCCAGAGTGATCGGTCGCCTGAACCTTCGCATAGGTTGAACGGATCAGCAGCTACAAGTTCCTCGCTGAGCACATCACCTCTTGGGACACTGCACACACGGACACAGTAACCAAGAAAGCCCGCCAGCGGCTCTCTTTGTCCTGAGAAGACCGAGGAGGTTTGGCATGAACGCCAGCCAGCATCCTCACAAACTTCTACAGCCGCACCATCGAGAGCCTGCCGAAGGGGTGCATCACAGTCTGGTACGGGGAACTGTTCTGCCGTTCCACTGCCCGCAAATCGCTACAGAGAGCGGTGAAGGCGGCACTCAGCGCATCACTGGCAACTGTCTCCCGGACATTCAGGACATGTTCCTGCGGAAGGCACACGGCATCATCGAGGACCACAGCCACCCAGCATACAGGCTCTTCCCCTTGTTACCGTCAGGCAGGCGATACAGGAGCATGGCTGTACGTACCACCAGACTTAAGACCAGTTGGAGTCATAGAGTCAAGAATCATATATGTTGATTCTTTTATTTATTATTATCTTTTACTACCAATGTCACTTTTATCTTATTTTATTTTATCTTATTTTTATCCTTGTAATATCATTGCTGAGGTGACCCCTTGTCTTGTCACCGTTGACCCTACATATAACTGAACTGAACTGATAAAGTTCTATCGGTGTTGTATCGTATTAAGGGCCCGTCCCACCAGCATGCGACTCCACGCGGCAAGCGCGACCTAACGTGGTCACTTGAGCCGTACGGCCTCGCGGGGCCGGTCCCACTTCAATCGCCGGAGCCGTAGGGAGTTGTGCGGAGCTGGTCCCGACATCGCGCGGGGCTCCGAAAAACTGACCATGTTCAAAAATTCCGCGCGGCAACGGCCTGCCGGCCCACAGCCGCCTCGATGCCGTACGCAGCGTCCTGACGGCGTACGCCTAGCGCTCGAACTTCCCGCGGACTTCGCTCGAACTTTACGTCAACTCGTACGGGGATCACTCGACCTCCGCGCGGCCCCCGCGACCGGTTTGGTCGCGCTCGCCGTGACAAGAACAAACCAACGCCAACTTTGCCTTTACTTAAACCAACGCCAACGTTGACCATCTCACCTGCCATCATTCTTTGGGCCTCGTACGGTTCCATATATCCATCGTTCACCACCACTCTGTCCTGGCCAGTCGAGTTCATGCCAGTCTGTGCATCAAATGGATCTGCATAGTCTTCAAGAATAATGACCTGTCAGCGGGAACAAATTAAAGCACAGAGGAGATACATTAGACACTCAGCACTGGGCGTATCGGTAATTGTTTCTGTAATGCGCTAGGAATCTGTATTCCACACCCTCTGGGCAGCAGTAAAACAGACTCCATTAAACCAGGCGCGTTAAAGTGACAAAGTGCAGCGTGTAAATAACACTGAGGTGAAGTCTTGATGCGTGGAGGGATGGATATAGCAGCTGATCATTAATCTCCCGCGCAATGAGATGGGGAAGGAAGGAAGGAAGGAAGGAGGGCGGCAGATTGATCATAGCAGAGAATACCTTCCTGGTTCCTCTCATGTTGGACCTTCCTGGCCCCTCCAGCCCCGATACAAAACCCTGCACTCGTCCCACCCCAAACCCAGGCACTGGCACTCCAACTCATCCACATGCTCAGTGAATTCTCCCAATTTTGTTAGTCCTTGCTGTCTCTGCCCCTTCCTCAGCCCTCCTGCTGTCTCCTCCCATCCCCCAGCCTCCGAGCTCCTCCTCCCTATTCCTTTCTTCTCCCCACCCCCCCACCCCACCCCCCGATCAGTCTGAAGAAGGGTCTCGTCCCGAAACGTCGCCTATTTCCTTCGCTCCATAGATGCTGCTGCACCCGCTGAGTTTCTCCAGCTTTTTTGTCTACCTTCGATTTTCCAGCATCTGCACAGTTCCTTCTTAAACACAATGCTCACTTACTTCAGTTTAGTTTAGACGTACAGCGCAGAAACAGACCCTTCGGCCCACCGAGGCCGTGCCGACCAGCGATCCCCGCACATTGACACCAGCCAACACACACCAGACACAACTTACATTTACATCAAGCCAATTGACCTACAAACCTGCACGTCTTTGGAGTGTGGAAGATCTCGGAGAAAAACCAAGCAGGTCACGGGGAGAACGTACAAACTCCGTACAGAGAGCGCCCGTAGTTGGGATCGAACCCGGGTCTCAGGCTCAGGAGGTTTATTGGGAGTCCAGGTTCAGATTTAGTATTGCGACATGTAAGGAGGTACAGTGAAAGACATTGTTTTGTGTGCTATCTGAACAGTTCAGATGATAATGCACATAAATACACTCAAGCTAAACACTGGTACGTACAATAGGTGGAGCAAAGGGGAAGATACGGAGTGCAGAATATAGTTCTCAGCAATGTAGCGCATCAGTTCCATTGACAATGTCCAATGTCCACAATGGGGTGGAGGTCAATCGGACATTACCCGAGCTTATGGCCACTCTTGCACACGGACCTACGGACAGAGGTCAGGGGGAGTACGGGTGCCACAAATATACACAGGACACACTAGAGGCAGGAAGCATGTTCCCGATGTTGGGGGAGTCCAGATCCAGGGGCCACACACAGTTTAAGAATAAGGAGTAAGCGGAAACACTTTTTTCTCACAGAGAGTGGTGAGTCTGTGGAATTCTCTGCCTCGTGGAGGCAGGTTCTCTGGATGCTGTCAAGAGAGACCTAGATAGGGCTCTTAAAGATAGCGGAGTCAGGGGATATGGGGAGAAGGCAGGAACGGGGTACTGCTTGGGGATGATCAGCCACGATGACATTGAATGGCGGTGCTGGCTCGAAGGGCCGAATGGCCTACTCCTGCACCTGTTGTCTATTGTCAGAGGCTACGGGGAGAAGGCAGGAGAATGGGGTTCGGAGGGAGCGATAGATCAGCCGTGATTGAACGGCGGAGTAGACTTGATGGGCCGAATGGCCTGGCTCTGCTCCTATCACTTATGGTCTATAAATCCAATCAAGCCAAACTCAAGTCCTGCAGACAGAGTAGAGGGGAAGATACTGAGTGCAGACGGCAGCACAGACAGTGTCAGCGTGCAGTCTTGTTCACCAACTAACAACAGCACTGCGGGAAGTGAGGAGATGACTGCACTGACAGACGGTTCGGTCCCAGCAGGGGTCATGGGCTGAAGTGGGGGGGGTGGGTTGCTGAGAGGTGGGGGTGGGGGGGGAAGGGGGAGTTGCTGAGAGGTGGGGGGTGGGAGGGAGGCAGCGTTCCGCACTGCGCCTGACAAGAGGCCGGAAGAGTGGACAACAGGAAGTGTCAGTCGCCAGCCACAGGAAGTGCACACCCAGGCTCCACGGAGACCAGCGACCCGCAGAAATTCTCCTCGATGTCCACATACTAGTCACCCACAACACGCTACAATCGTCCAGCACACGCTACAGTCGTCCAGCACACGCTACAGTCGTCCAGCACACGCTACAGTCGTCCAGCACACGCTACAATCGTCCAGCACACGCTACAATCGTCCAGCACACGCTACAGTCGTCCAGCACACGCTACAGTCGTCCAGCACACGCTACAGTCGTCCAGCACACGCTACAATCGTCCAGCACACGCTACAATCGTCCAGCACATGCTACAGTCGTCCAGCACACGCTACAATCGTCCAGCACACGCTACAGTCATCCAGCACACGCTACAATCGTCCAGCACACGCTACAGTCGTCCAGCACACGCTACAGTCGTCCAGCACACGCTACAGTCGTCCAGCACACGCTACAATCGTCCAGCACACACTACAGTCGTCCAGCACACGCTACAATCGTCCAGCACACGCTACAGTCGTCCAGCACACGCTACAATCGTCCAGCACACGCTACAGTCGTCCAGCACACACTACAGTCTTCCAGCACACGCTACAGTCGCCCAGCACACGCTACAGTCGCCCAGCACACGCTACAGTCGCCCAGCACACGCTACAGTCGCCCAGCACAGGCTCCTGGCCAGATGTGGTCAGACTACACTTGAACAGATATGCAACCTGACAAAATGCCCTTCCACTGTCGGGGAGCGAGGGGGGCCGTCGGAGAACATGGGGGGGGGGGGGGGGGGGTGGCCACCGAAAATGTAGAGGGACCCGGCGGGGGGGGGGGGCCTGCAGTCTCGTGTTAGCAGCAGCAGGCAATGGATAGGACTATTGGATGAACTGTTGTAACTTTGTCAGTGCCAGATACATGGCGACACTTGTGTACTGCCCCAGGTGAGGTCACCTGTATGGTATTACCGGTTGTATACAGAACAAAGCATAACTATCAAGTGTCATTTCATCCAGAGATGCTGCCTGTCCCGCTGAGTTACTCCAGCACTTTGTGTCTTTTTCAAATTCAAGATTCAAGTGTTTTATTGCCGTATGTCCCAGATAGAACAATGACATTCTTACTGGCTGCAGCACAACAGAAGATGTAAACATAGTACACTGGGTACAATATAATAAATGATGAAGCAAGTTCAGTCTGAAGAAGGGTTTCCTTTGCTCCACAGATGCTGCCGCACCCGCTGAGTTTCTCCAGCAATTTTGTCTACGTGTAGACATGTGCAGGAAGGAACTGCAGATGCTGGATTAAACCATTGATAGACACAAGATGCTGGAGTAACTCAGCGGGTCAGGCAACATCTCTGGGAATGGGTGACGTTTCAGGTCGAGACACACACACACACACAC
>NW_022630214.1:0-33800 GCF_010909765.2 Amblyraja radiata
CCTTGAACCCATGTCCTCTGGTCCACGATTCCCCTACTCTGGGCAAGAGACTCTGTGCATCTACCCGATCTATTCCTCTCATGATTTTATACACCTCTATAAGATCCATCTGTGCTCCAAGGAATAGAGACCCAGCCTACTCAACCTCTCCCTATAGCTCACACCCTCTAGTCCTGGCAACATCCTCGTAAATCTTCTCTGTACCCTTTCCAGCTTGACAATATCTTTCCTATAACATGGTGCCCAGAACTGAACACAATATTCTAAATGCAGTCTCACCAACGTCTTATACAACTGCAACATGACCTCCCAACTTCTATACTCAATACTTTTTAACCACCTTATCTACCTGCGACTCGACCTTCAAGGAACCATGCACGTGCACTCCTAGATTCCTCTGCTCTACAACATTCCCTAGAGGCCTACCATTCAATGTGCAGTTCCTGGCCTTGT
Organism: Amblyraja radiata; assembly: GCF_010909765.2. NCBI lineage: Eukaryota > Metazoa > Chordata > Chondrichthyes > Rajiformes > Rajidae > Amblyraja > Amblyraja radiata. The sequence continues at coordinate 454 of NW_022630214.1, forward strand.
TGGACATCCCACACATTTCTCTGTATTAAATTCCATCAACCATTCCTCAGCCCACCTGGCCAATCGATCCAGATCCTGCTGCAATCTTTCACAACCATCTTCACTATCTGCAAAACCACCCACTTTTGTAACATCAGCAAACTTGCTAATCTTGCCCTGTATGTTCTCATCCAAATCATTGATGTAGATAACAAACAGTAACGGGCCCAGCACTGAACCCTGAGACACACCACTAGTCACAGGCCTCCATTCTGAGAAGCAACCTTCCACCATCACCCTCTGCTTCCTTCCATGGAGCCAATATGTTATCCATTCAGCTATCTCTCCTTGGATCCCATGCAATCTAACCTTCCAGAGCAACCATCCATGTGCAACTTTGTTGAATGCTTTGCTGAAATCCATGTATACAACATCTACAGCTCTGCCCTCATCAACCTTTTTGTTCAAGTCTTCAAAAAACTCATTCAGATTTGTGAGACACGACCTCCCACGTACAAAACCATGCTGACTATCCCTAATCAGCCCTTGCCCATCCAAATGCCTGTATAACCTATCCCTCAGAATACTCTCCAGTAACTTTCCATCTACAGAGGTTAAGCTCACCAGCCTATAGTTCCCAACATTTTCCCTGCGGCCCTTCTTGAATTGAGGCACAACATTTCGCACTCTCCAGTCTTCCGGCACCTCTCCTGTATTTAAGGACGACTCGGAAATTTAAACCAGGGCTCCCGCAATTTCCTCTCTAGTTTTGCACAATGTCCTCAGATATCAGGCCCTGGAGATTTGTCTACCTTCATGCACGATAGTACCTTCAGTACATCTTCGATGGTAATACTGACTGCTCTCAAGACATTTCCATTGACTGCCCCGTTCCTCCGTCATACTGTCTTTCTCCTCGTTAGATACAGAGGAGAAATAATCATTGATGACCTTGCCCGCCTCCTGTGGCTCCTGGATTCCTGAGGGGTCCCACTCACCCTCTCTCTAATCAATCAGCAGAATTCCTGCACGGGACAAGCCAATCGTCAGAGGAGCTGCTGAGGAACGGATATGGCGAAGAATCTCACCTCTTCCCACGTGTCCAGGAGCATGATGTCATCTTCATCCAGGTCCTCCTGGGAGAAGTCGGACACTTCCGTGATGATGAAGCGGCCCGTCTGGTTGGAACACTCAAACAGGCGAGGATCATACTCACACTCCTCCTCCTGAAACCTGCCACGGGAGAGGGGGGAGGGGGAGAAGAAGGGAGGGGGAGAGGTGAGAGAGGGGTGAGGGGAGAGGGGGGAGGACGGTGTGGGAGGATGGAGGGGGAAGGGAGGAGGTAGGGAGAGGGGGAGCAGGGAGGGGGAGCAGGGAGGGGGAGCAGGGAGGGGGAAGAGTTCGGACAGAATGGGACAGGAAGTGAGGGGTGGAGAGAGAAACATTTGTCATAATCAGTTTGGCGACACAAGGAACTGCAGATGCTGGAATCTCAAGCAAAACACAAAGTGCTGGAGGAACTCAGCATCTGTGGAGAGGAAGACAGACAACGTCTCAGGTCTGGACCAGTCTGAAGTAAGATCTCGGGGAAAGAGAGAGAAAGGGGGAGAGAGAGGGAGAGAGGGAGGGAGGGAGAGGGAGATAGAGGGAGGGAGGGAGGGAGGGAGGGAGAGAGAGAGAGAGAGAAAGAGGGAGAAATGAAAAAGAGAGAAAGAGAGAAAAGGAGCGAGAGAAAGAGAGAAGGTTGGCGATGGAGAGAGAGAGAGAAAGTTGGGAGAGAGAGAGAGAGAGAGAGAGAGAGAGAGAAGGTTGGGGGGAGGATGGATAGAGACTGATGTGGAGTAAGTTTCATGAGGCGGGGATGTGGAGCAGACAAGATGGGAGGCCGGAGACGGTGGAGACGGGTAGTTGCGGAGAGTGGGTGAACCTGTTGCCCTCACCTCTTGTCACTGGCGTAGGGGGCTCTCCCGCCCAGCGCGGCCCAGAACTCAGTGGGCTCCTGCCCTTCCAGCACCGTCTGCTTCTCCCGCTTGGACAGGTCATTGGCCACCGACTTTGCCATCTCCCTCTCGTCACCACTACAGCCCTGGGGGGAGGGTGGGTGAGAGAAACCTCCAGCCCGTCAACATGGTCCAACCTTGGCCAGGTCTCCACCCAACTCCCTCCCTTCCTTCCCCTCCCCCCTTCCACCCACCCCTCCCCCCCCCCCCCCCCTCCCCTCCACGCAAAAAGGATTTGAGTATAGGAGCAGGGAGGTTCTACTGCAGTTGTACAGGGTCTTGGTGAGACCACACCTGGAGTATTGCGTACAGTTTTGGTCTCCTAATCTGAGGCAAGACATTCTTGCCATAGAGGGAGTACAGAGAAGGTTCACCAGACTGATTCCTGGGATGTCCTGGCGGGGAGATTTGCAAAGGCTACTGGGGAGACTTTAAACTAGTATGGTTGGGGGGAGGGACTCAAATTGGGAAAGCTAGCAGTCAGTGTGTGAAGCAGGGGGCAGAGAATGGTAGCACTCTGACCCAAAATGTAGGCGAGAGAGAAGAAAAAGAAAATAATCAGAGAATAAGAGAGGGTGGGTTTCTTAAATGTGTATATTTTAATGCTAGGAGCGTTGTAAGAAAAGTGGATGAACTTAGAGCCTGGATTGACACCTGGAAGTATGATGTTGTGGCGATCAGTGAAACATGGTTGCAGGAGGGCTGTGATTGGAAACTAAATATTCCAGGATTTCGTTGCTTCAGGTGTGATAGAATTGGAGGGGCAAGAGGTGGAGGTGTTGCATTGCTTATCAGGGAAGATATTACAGCAGTGCTTTGGCAGGATAGATTAGAGGGCTCGTCTAGGGAGGCTATTTGGGTGGAACTAAGAAATGGGAAAGGGGTAGCAACACTTATAGGGGTGTATTATAGACCGCCAAATGGGGAGCGAGAATTGGAAGAGCAAATATGTAAGGAGATTGCAGATATTAGTAGTAAGCACAAGGTAGTGATTGTGGGAGATTTCAATTTTCCACACATAGACTGGGAAACACATTCTGTAAATGGGCTGGATGGGTTGGAGTTTGTAAAATGTGTGCAGGATAGTTTTTGCAACAATACATAGAAGTACCTACTAGAGAAGGGGCGGTACTGGACCTCCTGTTAGGAAATGAGATGGGTCAGGTGGCAGAGGTATGCGTTGGGGAACAGTTCGGGTCCAGTGATCACAATACCATTAGTTTCAATATAATTATGGAGAGGGACAAAACTGGACCAAGGGTTGAGATTTTGATTGGAGAAAGGCTAACTTTGAGGAGATGCGAAAGGATTTAAAAGGAGTAAATTGGGACAGTTTGTTTTATGGGAAAGATGTGGAAGAGAAATGGAGTACATTCAAAGGTGAAATTTTAAGAGTACAGAATCTTTATGTCCCTGTTCGGTTGAAAGGAAATCGTAAAAATTGTAAAGAGCCATGGTTTTCAAGGGAAATTGGACACTTGGTTCGGAAAAAGAGGGATATCTACAATAGTTATAGGCAGCATGGAGTAAATGAGGTGCTTGAGGAGTATAAAGAATGTAAAAAGAATCTTAAGAAAGAAATTAGAAAAGCTAAAAGAAGATATGAGGTTGCTTTGGCAAGTAAGGTAAAAGTAAATCCGAAGGGTTTCTACCGCTATATTAATAGCAAAAGGATAACGAGGGATAAAATTGGTCCATTAGAGAGTCAGAGTGGCCAACTATCTGCAGAGCCAAAAGAGATGGGGGAGATATTGAACAGTTTCTTTTCTTCGGTATTCACCAAGGAGAAGGATATTGAATTATGTGAGGTAAGGGAAACAAGTAGAGTAGCTATGGAAACTATGAGGATCAAAGAAGAGGAAGTACTGACACTTTTGAGAAATATAAAAGTGGATAAGTCTCCAGGTCCGGACAGGATATTCCCTAGGACATTGAGGGAAGTTAGTGTAGAAATAGCAGGGGCTATGGCAGAAATATTTCAAATGTCATTAGAAACGGGAATAGTGCCGGAGGATTGGCGTACTGCGCATGTTGTTCCATTGTTTAAAAAGGGGTCTAAGAGTAAACCTAGCAATTATAGACCTATTAGTTTGACGTCAGTGGTGGGCAAATTAATGGAAAGAATACTTAGAGATAATATATATAAGCATCTGGATAAACAGGGTCTGATTAGGAACAGTCAACATGGATTTGTGCCTGGAAGGTCATGTTTAACTAATCTTCTTGAATTTTTTGAAGATGTTACTCGGGAAATTGATGAGGGTAAAGCAGTGGATGTTGTGTATATGGACTTCAGTAAGGCCTTTGACAAGGTTCCTCATGGAAGGTTGGTTAAGAAGGTTCAATGGTTGGGTATTAATGGTGGAGTAGCAAGATGGATTCAACAGTGGCTGAATGGGAGATGCCAGAGAGTAATGGTGGATGGTTGTTTGTCAGGTTGGAGGCCAGTGAAGAGTGGGGTGCCACAGGGATCTGTGTTGGGTCCACTGTTGTTTGTCATGTACATCAATGATCTGGACGATGGTGTGGTAAATTGGATTAGTAAGTATGCAGATGATACTAAGATAGGTGGGGTTGCGGGTAATGAAGAAGAGTTTCAAAGTCTACAGAGAGATTTATGCCAGTTGGAAGAGTGGGCTGAAAGATGGCAGATGGAGTTTAATGCTGATAAGTGTGAGGTGCTACATCTTGGCAGGACAAATCAAAATAGGACGTACATGGTAAATGGTAGGGAATTGAAGAATGTAGGTGAACAGAGGGATCTGGGAATAACTGTGCACAGTTCCATGAAAGTGGAATCTCATGTAGATAGGGTGGTAAAGAAAGCTTTTGGTGTGCTGGCCTTTATAAATCAGAGCATTGAGTATAGAAGTTGGGATGTAATGTTAAAATTGTACAAGGCATTGGTGAGGCCAATTCTGGAGTATGGTGTACAATTTTGGTCGCCTAATTATAGGAAGGATGTCAACAAAATAGAGAGAGTACAGAGGAGATTTACTAGAATGTTGCCTGGGTTTCAGCAACTAAGTTACAGAGAAAGGTTGAACAAGTTAGGGCTTTATTCTTTGGAGCGCAGAAGGTTAAGGGGGGACTTGATAGAGGTTTTTAAAATGATGAGAGGGATAGACAGAGTTGACGTGGAAAAGCTTTTCCCACTGAGAGTAGGGAAGATTCAAACAAGGGGACATGACTTGAGAATTAAGGGACTGAAGTTTAGGGGTAACATGAGGGGGAACTTCTTTACTCAGAGAGTGGTAGCTGTGTGGAATGAGCTTCCAGTGAAGGTGGTGGAGGCAGGTTCGTTTTTATCATTTAAAAATAAATTGGATAGTTATATGGATGGGAAAGGAATGGAGGGTTATGGTCTGAGCGCAGGTATATGGGACTAGGAGAGATTATGTGTTCGGCACGGACTAGAGGGGTCGAGATGGCCTGTTTCCGTGCTGTAATTGTTATATGGTTATATGGTTATATGGTTATGTCAGGACTTTCATATGAAGAAAGACTGCATAGACTCGGCTTGTACTTGCTAGAATTCAGAAGATTGAACGGGGATCTTATAGAAACTTTCAAAATTCTTAAGGGGTTGGACAGGCTAGATGCAGGAAGATTGTTCCCGATGTTGGGGAAGTCCAGAACTAGCTAGGGGTCACAGTTTAAGGATAAGAGGGAAATCTTTTAGGACCGAGATGAGAAAAACTTTTTTCACACAGAGAGTGGTGAATCTGTGGAACTCTCTGCCACAGAAGGTAGTTGAGGCCAGTTCATTGGCTATATTTAAGAGGGAGTTAGATGTAGCCCTTGTGGCTAAAGGGATCAGGGGGTATGGAGAGAAGGCAGGTACAGGATACTGAGTTGGATGATCAGCCATGATCATATTGAATGGCGGTGCAGGCTCGAAGGGCCGAATGGCCTACTCCTGCTCCTATTTTCTATGTTTCTATGTCAGTCCCCAATGCTCAGGCCCACCTGTCCTGGTCACCTTGTTCCCGTGGGAAGGTCCAGCCCACCTGTGCTCCCCACCACCCCCCGCCCCCGCCCCCACATCCCCAGGTGTGCTCACCTTGCCGCACCACAGGTAGGTGGTCTGCTCCGTCCTCAGCACAAAGATGTCGTTGGAGTTGAGTGAGGAGGCCCGTGCGGGGACCTCTGTGGCCTTGGTGTTCAGTTCCGTCGTGCCCCGCACCTGAAAGAGCCTGACTGGACCTTCCTCCACCTGCCCACCGCGGCCCGTCCCACCCTAGGGTGCATGGGGGAGGGGGGAGGGGGGAGGGGGCAAGAGAGCGGCACAGTTTAGTTTAGATTAGTTTAGTTATAGAGTGTGGAATCAGGCCCTTCAGCCCACCGAGAGCGATCCCCACACACAAACACTATCCTACACCCACTAGGGACAATTTACACATGCACCAAGCCAATTAACCTGCAAACCCGCACGTCTTTGGAGTGTGGGAGGAAACCGGAGATCTCGGAGAAAACCCACGCAGGTCACGGGGAGAACGTACAAACTCCGTACAGACAGCATCCGTAGTCGGGATCAAACCCGGGTCTCTGCTGCTGTGAGGCAGCAACTCTACCACTGCCCCACCGTGACGCCCAGGTTAGTGGTCTAGGTCTGAGGAAGGAGGTGGACCATCCCATCGTTTCCAACCCCCCCCCCCCCCCACATCCTGCTCAACCCCATCACCATATACCCCCCCCACCCTGTAAACCCCATCTCCATATACCCCCCCCACATCCTGCTCAACCCCATCTCCATATACCCCCCCATCCTGCTCAACCCCATCTCCATATACCCCCCCATCCTGCTCAACCCCATCTCCATATACCCCCCCATCCTGCTCAACCCCATCTCCATATACCCCCCCATCCTGCTCAACCCCATCTCCATATACCCCCCCCATCCTGCTCAACCCCATCTCCATATACCCCCCCATCCTGTAAACCCCATCTCCATATACCCCCCCATCCTGTAAACCCCATCACCATATACCCCTCCCCATCCTGTAAACCCCATCTCCATATACCCCTCCCCATCCTGTAAACCCCATCTCCATATACCCCCCCATCCTGTAAACCCCATCTCCATATACCCCCCCCATCCTACTCAACCCCATCTCCATATACCCCCCCATCCTGTAAACCCCATCTCCATATACCCCCCCCATCCTGTAAACCCCATCTCCATATACCCCCCCATCCTGTAAACCCCATCTCCATATACCCCTCCCCATCCTGTAAACCCCATCTCCATATACCCCCCCATCCTGTAAACCCCATCACCATATACCCCTCCCCATCCTGTAAACCCCATCTCCATATACCCCTCCCCATCCTGTAAACCCCATCACCATATACCCCCCCCCCTGTAAACCCCATCTCCATATACCCCCCCATCCTGTAAACCCCATCTCCATATACCCCCCCATCCTGTAAACCCCATCACCATATACCCCTCCCCATCCTGTAAACCCCATCTCCATATACCCCCCCATCCTGTAAACCCCATCTCCATATACCCCCCCATCCTGTAAACCCCATCTCCATATACCCCCCCACCCTGTAAACCCCATCTCCATATACCCCTCCCCATCCTGTAAACCCCATCTCCATATACCCCCCCATCCTGTAAACCCATCTCCATATACCCCCCCCCCCTGTAAACCCCATCTCCATATACCCCCCCCATCCTGTAAACCCCATCTCCATATACCCCCCCATCCTGTAAACCCCATCTCCATATACCCCCCCACCCTGTAAACCCCATCTCCATATACCCCCCCCCATCCTGTAAACCCCATCTCCATATACCCCCCCATCCTGTAAACCCCATCTCCATATACCCCCCCATCCTGTAAACCCCATCTCCATATACCCCCCCATCCTGTAAACCCCATCTCCATATACCCCCTCCCCACTTAACAACAGACATCTGTCCACACCCTCGCCCACCTTTCATCTCCACAAAACCCCACCCAATACCAAACACCCCCCCTCCCCACAAAACTACCAACATCTCACCACGCCCCACCCACCCGACGACTTTGCCCAAATCTAATCCCCACCGCCTCCACATCCTCTCCTCCACACCCACCCATTCCCCTCACCCCACCTACCCACCCCCACCTCCACACCCTCTCCACACCCCCTACCCTATCAGCACCCCCACCCACTCCACACCCTCTCCCCACCCCCACCCACTACCCTCACCCCACCCTCTCCACCCCTCACTCTCTTGCCACCCCCGCTCTGCTCCTGGAACTCACCTCAAAGATGATGAGTTTGCCCTTGAAGATGGCCTGGAAGTGCCGGGGCTCCTTGTTCATCACCACCCGCACCTGTACAGCCTCGTCATTGTACTGGTTGTCCAGGTTCACCGCTTGGAAGGCAGAGGCTGCGATCTCACCCTGCGACGCATGCCGGCCCTGGGCGGTCAAACACGGTCAAACATTACACACAACACAAGCACGTCTGAGCAAGGGTCTAGGCGGGCTCGAGTTGGGGATGACCCCATGGATCATCCGAGGGACATTGACTGGAGGGGTAGATGGACACAGGGAGGTCACATGCAAGTATTTCCCTTGGGCAGCTCACATGAAGATTCAATTCTCTCTCTGTCCCTCCCCCACTCTGGTCATCCTGTTTGCATCCATATTTCAATAGACAATAGGTGCAGGAGGAGGCCATTCGGCCCTTCGAGCCAGCACCGCCATTCAATGTGATCATGGCTGATCATCCCCAATCAGTACCCCGTTCCTGCCTTCTCCCCATATCCCCTGACTCCACTATTTTTAAGAGCCCTATCTAGCTCTCTCTTGAAAGCATCCAGAGAACCTCCCTCGCCCTCTGAGGCAGAGAATTCCACAGACTCACCACTCTCTGAGAAAAAGTGTTTCCTCGTCTCCGTTCTAAATGGCTTACTCCTTATTCTTAAACTGTGGCCCCTGGTTCTGGACTCCCCCAACATCGGGAACATGTTTCCTGCCTCTAGCGAGTCCAAGCCCTTAACAATCTTATATGTTTCAATGAGATCCCCTCTCATCCTTCTAAACGCCGGAGACTTATCGAAGGGCCTGTTTCCCTGCTGTATCTCAGAAGTCATTATTTTTTAGCTGTGGAAAAGTGCTTTGTAGTTGAAAACAACTGGTTGTTTCACAGAGTGCCCACTAGGTGGTTGGAGTGAATCCCATACTCTGTTATAGTGGACAATCGGCCATATAACAAGGAGTTAGTTTCAGTTTGGTTTAGTTTAGAGATACAGCGCAGAAACGGACCGTACAGCCCACCGGGTTCGTGCCGACCAGCGATCCCCGCACACTAGCACTATCCTACACACCATGGACAAGTTTACTGAAGCCAATTAACGCACACACCCGCACGTCTTTGGAGTGTGGGAGGAAACCGGAGCACCCGGAGAAAACCCACGCAGGTCACGGGGAGAGCGTACAAACTCCACGCAGACAGCACCCGTAGTCAGGATGGGACCCGGGTCTGTGGTGCTGTGAGGCAGCAGCTCTACCCGCTGTGCCACCGTGCCACCCTGTGTAATACTGTGCCCACCTGCCACATGTACAGGATGTACGCCGGCCTGACGTTCTTCATGTAGGTGTAGAGCACCAGGTAGCAGTCCCCCCCGTAGAACTGGCCGTAGGTCCTCTGAGCGACGGGAGCCAGCTCGTTCTCCTCGATCCTCCACACCTGGACCACACAGCAAGATACATCAGTGACGGCACGGGCAGGAAGGGCCGAAGGGCCTGTTTGAATGCTGAATCAGTGCGGGCAGCAGTGGTCAAGGTCAGGAGTCAGCGGGTCGAGGTCAGGGGTCAGCGGCTGGAGGTCAGGGGTTGGTGGGTCGTCGGGTGGAGGTCGGGGTCGGCGGGTGGAAGTCGGGGTCGGCAGGTCGAGGTAGGGGTCGAGGTCAGGGGTCGGTGGGTCGAGGTAGGGGGTTGGCGGATCGAGGTAGGGGGGTCAGGGGTCGGCGGGTGGAAGTCGGGGTCGGCGGTTGGAGGTTGGGGTCGGAGGGTGGAGGTCGGGGGTCGGCAGGTGGAGGTCAGGGGTCGGCAGGTCGTGGTGGGGGTGGAGGTCGGGGTCGGCGGGTGGAGGTCAGGGGTCGGTGGGTCGAAGTCAGGGGTCGGCAGGTGGAGGTCGGGTGTTGGCGGGTGGAGGTCGGGGGTCGGCGGGTCAAAGTCAGGGGTCGGCAGGTGGAGGTCGGGGTCAGCGGGTCAAGGTCACTACACTGCGGTGTGAAGTAAATGAAAGGTTTGAGGGTTGGAAGGGTCTCTCACCTCCACTTTGCCCGATGCATCATCCACCATCCTCTGCTGGGCTGCCAGCTCAGGACGGGCGTGGAGCTCAGTCACGTTGAACTTGGTCTGCTCAACCTTGGCTGTGGCACAGAACGGAAAAAGAGAGAAAAATAGATCAGAAAATAAAATCCGCAGATGCTGACAACCCGAAATAAAAGGGGAAAGTGCCAGAAGCACTCAGTGGCGGCAATGGCAACTCCTGTAAAACCAGACAAACATAAAACTCCAAGCTTAAAAACTTTGGTCGGGCTGCATTGTTGCCTCTCCAAAGCCTCCACATGCTTCCTGTAATGGGGGCGACAATGGCGTGCAGTTCTGGACGCCCCCATTACAGGAAGCATGTGGAGGCTTTGGAGAGGGTGCAGAGGGGGTTCACCAGGATGATGCCTGGATTAGAGGGTTTCAGCTACAGGGAGAGGCTGGACACACTTGGACTGGTTTCTCTGGAGCGAGGGAGGCTGAGGGAAGACCTGATAGAAGTCTATAAAATGATGAGAGACACAGATAGGGTAGACAGTCAGAACCTTTTAACCCCTCAGGGTGGAAATGTCAAGGGCATAGTTTTAAGGTGAGAGGGGGAATGTTTAAAGGGGATGTGTGGGGCAAGATGTGATGGGTGCCTGGAACACACTGCCATGGGGTGGTGGTGGGGACAGGTGCAATAATGGTGTTTAATAGGCTTTTAGACAGGCACGTGGATATTCTATACGGCCATCGTAGAGTCTGTCGTCACCTTCTCCATCATGGTCTGGTTTGGCTCAGCCACCAAACACGACACCTGGAGGCTGCAGCGAATCGTCCGATCAGCTGAGAAGGTTATTGGCTGCAACCTTCCCTCCATTGATGAACTGTACACTGCAAGGGCCAGGAAGCGAGCGGGCAAGATCATCTCTGACCCCTCTCACCCTGGCCACAAACTCTTCGAATCACTTCCCTCTGGAAGGTGACTCCGGACTGTCAAAGCTGCCACAGCCAGACATAAAAACAGCTTTTATCCACGAGTAGTAGCTCTACTCAATAACCAAAAATCTGTAGCCTCCTTGTGCTCTGGCATTTTATTTAATTCACATGTTTAATCGATAATGTTTTATTATTAATGTTTAATGGTTCATGTGTTATTCCTAACTGTCACTGTATGTCATGTTGTTACTTGTGGGCGGAGCACCAAGGCAAATTCCCTGTATGTGAATACTTGGCCAATAAACTTATTCATTCATTCATTCATATGCAGGGAATGGAGGGATATGGATCACATGCAGGCATCATTTGGGATCATGCTCAGCACCGACATTATGGGCCGAAGGGCCCGTTCCTGTGCTGTACTGTTCTACGTTCTATTAACACAAAATATTGCTCAGAAGAGACATAAAATGTGCTCCTCATAGTCATATAAATTTGTACGGTTTCACTTATCCCTAACCACACCTCTCTGCTCTATTTCCCAGTCTGGATAAAGGATCCCAATCCTAAACTGTTCACTCTCAACAGAAGCTGCCTGACAATAGGTGCAGGAGGAGGCCATTCGGCCCTTCGAGCCAGCACCGCCATTCAATGTGATCATGGCTGATCATCCCCAATCAGTACCCCGTTCCTGCCTTCTCCCCATATCCCCTGACTCCTCTATCTTTAAGAGCCCTATCTAGCTCTAGTATCCAGAGAACCTGCCTCCACCGCCCTCTGAGGCAGAGAATTCCACAGACTCACCACTCTCTGTGGGAAAAAGTGTTTCCTCGTCTCCGTTCAAAATGGCTTACTCCTTATTCATAAACTGTGGCCCCTGGTTCTGGACTCCCCCAACATGGGGAACATGTTTCCTGCCTCTAGCGTGTCCAAACCTTAAGGACCTGTCCCACCTTCACGACCTAATTCACGACCTCTGCCGAGTTTGCCTTGACTCATACTCGCAGCATGGTCGGCACGAGGTCGTAGCGAGGTCGTGATGCTAGTTGTAGGTACTCGTGGCATCGTAGTTTGGGGCGTTTTTTCAACATGATGAAAAATGTCCACGAGTAAAAATGGTCGTGAAAGTGGGACAGGCCCTTTAATAATCTTATATGTTTCAATAAGATTCCCTCTCATCCTTCTAAACTCCAGAGTGTACAAGCCCAGCCGCTCCATTCTCTCAGCATATGACAGTCCCGCCATCCCGGGAATTAACCTTGTAAACCTATGCTGCACTCCCTCAATGACCTCGAATCGCAGAGAGATATGGCACATAAATAGTCCTTTTGGTCCACCAAGTCCCAACCAACTAAGACTCACCTCTTTCCACCCACCCAACATGAATCCTGTTTCCTTCTCTCCCACATCCCATCAACTCTCCCCATCTGGACACTTGGGGCTATTTACAGCGGCCATTAACGCACCGACCCACATGTCTTTGGGACGTGAGAGCGCCCGGAGGAAATCCACACAGGGTGAACGTGCAAACTCCACCACAAGTGCAGGCTTCACCTAAAATGTTATTCCCTTATCATGTATCCACACATTGTAAATGGGTCGAATGTCATCATGTATTGTCTTTCTGCTGACAGGTTCATACGCAACAAAAGCTTTTCACTGTACCTTGGTACACGTGGCAATAAACTAAACTAAACTGAACAAGTACAGCCTCACAGCGCCAGAGACCTGGGTTCGATCCTGACTATTGGTGCTGTCCGTGACCTGCGTGGGTTTTCCCCAGGCGCTCCGGATTCCACCCACACTACAAAGGCGTACAGGTTTGTAGGTTAATTGGCTTCTGCAAATTGTAAATTGACCCTGGTGTGTAGGATAGTGCTAGTGTACGGGGTGGTCGCTGGTCGGCGTAGGGCTCAATGGGCTGAAGGGCCTGTTTCCACGCTGTATCTCTAAAGTGGAGTCTAGTGTCATATGCACAAGTACGGTGAACAACAGGCAGAAAGAAAACCTTGCCTTGTAGCAGCATCACGGCACCCAGACTCAGACAAACACGACACGCAACATCATAAAGGGGCCGTCCCACATGGGTGACCTAATTGGCGAGTTCAGAAGAGTTTAGGAGAGTTTGTAAAAGTGTCACGTGGGAGACCTCCTTCGACTATGTTGAAGACCAGCTACGAATAGTTACGACTAACTTCGGGAAAATTGGACACCGAATAGTGGAGAGTGAAGATAATAATAATAATGGATGGGATTTATATAACGCCTTTCTAATACTCAAGGCGCTTTACATCGCATTATTCATTCACTCCTCAGTCACACTCGGTGGTGGTAAGCTACTTCTGTAGCCACAGCTGCCCTGGGGCAGACTGACGGAAGCGTGGCTGCCAATCTGCGCCTACGGCCCCTCCGACCACCACCAATCACTCACACACATTCACACACATTCACACACAGGCAAAGGTGGGTGAAGTGTCTTGCCCAAGGACACAACGACAGTATGCACTCCAAGCGGGATTCGAACCGGCTACCTTCTGGTTGCCAGCCGAACACTTAGCCCATTGTGCCATCTGTCGTCCCAATGACCTCCTTCGACCTCCCTTCGACTATGTTGAAGACTATCTACGACTACCTTCGACTACCCTCCATTACCTACGACTAACATGCAAACCTACTTCGACTAAACCTACGAGAAAAAAAAAAGTGCCGATTTTTTTTTCCATGGCGATCTTTTTTTACTCGCGGGCATTTTTCAGCATGTTGACAAAAACGTCGCGACCTAGCTGAGGCGTCGAGTACGCGGGGACTACTCTCGAGCATGAAGGAGAGTTACAAAGACCTCCTAGGACCTCGTGTCGACCATGCTGCGAGTATGTTGAGGGCAAACTCGCCAGAACTAGCGGATTAGTTCGCCCAAGTGGGACAGCCCCTTAACTTATACGTCATTTTTTACTTAAATCCTTCATAAATTATGCAAGACAGTGTGAAGAAAAACAGCCACTCCAAGTCACTCCAAAGACATACGAGTTTGTATGTTCTGGACTCCCCCAACATCGGGAATATTTTTCCTGCATCTAGCTGCTCCAATCCTTTAAGAATTGTTTATACGTTTCTACAATGTGCGGGGATCGCTGGTCGGCGCGGACCCGGTGGGCCGAAGGGCCTGTTTCCGCGCTGTATCTCTAAATCCAACAAAGCCCCAAATAAATAAGTAGGAGGTGGGGATTGAACCCAAGACCCTGGTGTTGTGAGGCGGCAGCTCTACCCACTGCGCCAACTTGCCCGCATGTGTCTGGGGGGTCTGTGTCTTGGTATCTAAGGGCAGCACCCCCTGCTGGCCACTCACCGATCTTGCCCACTGAATACTTCTTGCCCAGGCCCTGGGTCTGCCCCTTCACCGTCCACTTCTTGAAGAGTTGCTTGAAGATGGCGGACTCTGCCCCGTCGTTCAGCAGGACCACGTTGGTGCTGGATGGGTAGCCCTTGGCTTTGGTGAACCCCTGCAAGAGGAAGGAAGTCAGAATCACACGGGGGGGGGGGGGGGGGGGACCCAAGACAATGGGGACAAGTGCAGCCAACCTACCCGCAAAGCCCAGCCCTGCCATCAAGAGGATCTTGGCCGACCTACACTGCACTCAAACCCTCCCCTGTACCATCATTAGGGTGGCGCAGCGGTAGAGTTGCTGCCTTACAGCGAATGCAGCGCCGGAGACCCAGGTTCCATCCCGACTACGGGTGCTGTCTGTACGGAGTTTGTACGTTCTCCCCGTGACCTGCGTGGGTTTTCTCCAGGATCTTCGGTTTCCTCACCAGCCAACAATGTCCCAGCTACACTAGTCCCACCTGCCTGCGCTTGGTCCATATCCCTCCAAACCTGTCCTACCCATGTACCTGTCTGTTTCTTGAACATTGGGATAGTCCCAGCCTCAACTACCTCCTCTGGCAGCTTGCTCCATACACCCACCATTCCTTGTGTGAAAAAGCTACCCCTCAGATTCCTATTAAATCTTTCCCCTTCACTTTAAACCTATGTCCTCTGGTCCTCGATTCCCCTACTCTGGGCAAGAGACTCTGTGCATCTATTCCTCTCATGATTTAACACACTTCCATAAGATCCCCCCTCATCCTCCTGCACTCCATGGAATAGAGACCCAGCCGACTCAACCTCTCCCAATAGCTCACACCCTGTAGTCCTGGCAACATCCTCGTAAATCTTTTCTGGACCCTTTCCAGCTTGACAACATCTTTCCTATAACATGGTGCCCAGAACTGAACACAATATTCTAATGTACACAAAATTGCTGGAGGAACTCAGCGGGTGCAGCAGCATCTATGGAGCGAAGGAAATAGGCAACGTTTCGGGCCGAAACCCTTCTTCAGACTGATGGGGGGTGGGGAAAGAAAGAAGGAAAAAGGGAGGAGGAGGAGCCCGAGGGCGGGCGGATGGGAGGGTGGGAGGAGACAGCTAGAGGGTGAAGGAAGGGGAGGGGACAGCACAGGCTAGCCAAATTGGGGGAATTCAATGTTGATGCCATAAGGGCGCAAGGACCCGAGACGGAATATGAGGTGCTGTTCCTCCAATTTCCGTTGTTGCTCACTCTGGCAATGGAGGAGACCCAGGACAGAGAGGTCGGATTGGGAATGGGAGGGGGAGTTGAAGTGCTAAACTTCTGAACACAATATTCTAATTGCGGTCTCACCAACGTCTTATACAACTGCAAAGTCGGTGCTCCGGTTTCCTCCCACACTCCAAAGACATGCCGCTTTCTCAGTTAATTGGCTTTGGTAAAATTGTAAATTGTTCCTAGTGTGTAGGATAGCGCTAGTGTACGGGGTTATCGCTGGTCGGTGCCGACTCGATGGGCCGAAGGGCCTGATTCCATGCTAAATCTCCAAAAGTCTAAAAAAAATTAAGGGCCTGTCCCACTTAGGTGATTTTTTATGCGACTAGGCTGTCGCCACGTGGTTGCCGGGGTGTCGCCTGTACAGTCTCCTCAGTCGCCCAAAGAGTCGTTGAAAATGTTCGGAGACAGTCGGCGACAGTGGGTTTGGCGCCAATGAGCGTAGCTTGACTTCTCCTGACGTAGGTGATGTCATAGATATGGCCAGGTTAGCGTAGGTTGTCGCTGGTGCTGACTTTGGTTATTCTCTGCTTATGGTAGTAACATAGTCATCGAGCTTGCAACACGGAAACAGGCTCTTCAGCTCAGCAAGTCCCTGCTGACCAAGATGCCCCATCTAAGATGGTCCTATTTGCCTGCATTAGGGCCCACATTCAGGATCCAGGATGTGATGCCAAGCATCTCTCTGTTCTGCAACGCTGCCCCGGGTTCTGCCTTGTACTGTGCAGGTCCTTCCCTGGTTTGGCCCACCTAGGTGTCAGAGGTCCAGAGGACTGGTGATGGGATCTAGGGAGTGGGCAGGGGCTGAAGATGTCCTGGTTGGGTTGCTCCTGGACCTGGCCAAGCTGGCCATCCGTGAGTCACAGTGCCAGGTGGAAGAGGACTTTGCCCCAGCCAGATGCTTGCCCCTTCACCGGGGTTATGTCCGTGCCCGAGTGGTGTTAGAGAGGGACATAGTTTGTACAGTAGATATTTAGTATATTTGTAAGGATTGTAACATCGTTATTTGGAAAGTAATGTCTAGATAATTTGGTGATTTTGTGCCATGGTGGTGGGTGTGTCACCACAGTTTTGTTTTTGCTTTGTGATCGTAATTAAATAAATTATTTTTGATACAAATAAAATATGTCAGAGTTAGCTTCCGTCTGCCGTTCAGCCCGAACCCGCCCGATGGTTCGTCAGTGTCCGCCTGATGATTCGCGGCCAACGGGATTTCACCCGGAGGCACGTTGGACTGCGTGGAGCTGGGCGGGAGCCGGAGAAGGCGGGCGTGAGGAGCAAGGGGGAACTAGGGCTTGATGGCCGGCTGCAGGAGGACACCAAGATGGGCGGGCGAGGGGAGGAGAGGGACGTCGGTTCGCGGGAACTGGTCCAGTACATCGAGCACGCGGGCCAACCAGACCTTGGACTCTGAATAATGGCGGCAAAAATGGCGGCTCCCGCGTGAGTAATATACGCAAATGGCATTTCACCGCACAGCTGCACACGACAAATAATGTGGCATTGACTATCACCGACCATCACCCATTCCTTCCCTCCAGAGATGCTGCCCGTCCCGCTGAGTTACTCCAGCATTTCGTGTCTATCTTCAGTGTAAACCAGCACCTGCAGTTCCTTCCTACACATTGACTATTGATTTGGTCCACCTTGCCACTGCTCAGAGCGGGAGCATTTGATGCGGGTACTCACCAAGGCCCTGTTCATTCCAGCTCGTTTCTCCTCTTTGCTGGCACTCTTCCCCTTCCACATGAAGATGGTGACTCCACCCTGGTCCAAGATGAAACAGTCCTGTGGAGAGACAAGAACAGTCGGTGATGTTCCACGCACACCCCACTCACAACTCGCAGAGACATCAGGAGAACTGGCCCTTTGGCCCAACCCATCCATGTCCCATCTAACCTAGTCCCATTTGCCCGTATTTGGCCCATATCCCTCTAATCCAGTCCATCCAGTCCACGTCAAACATCAACCACCCATTTACTTATTTCAGATTTAGATTTATTATGGACACGTGTACCGAGGTACAGTGAAAGGCTTTGTTTCGCATGCTGTCCAAACAGATCACATATACCATCCAGAGATGCAATCAGTTCAAACTCAAGTTCAATAGATGGAGCAAAGGGGAAGATACAGAGTGCAGAATATAGTTCTCAGCATTGTAGCGCATTGGTTCCACAGACAAAGTCCAATGTCCACAATAGGGTAGAGATGAATCATGACAGTGCCCTAGCTTATGGAAGGGCCATTCAGAAGCCTGATAACTGGGGAAGAAGTGGAAAGACCACACATGATTACAATCGAGCTGTCCACAGGGTGAGGGACTAACGTTTAGTGCAAGGTAAAGTCCGATCAAGGATAGTCTGAGCGTTTCCAATGAGGTAGATGGTAGCTCAGGTCCGCGCTCTAGTTAGTGATGG
The DNA here is from genome assembly GCF_010909765.2 of Amblyraja radiata. Lineage (NCBI taxonomy): Eukaryota > Metazoa > Chordata > Chondrichthyes > Rajiformes > Rajidae > Amblyraja > Amblyraja radiata. Next base: position 18,675 of record NW_022630214.1, read on the forward strand.
GATGGTTCAGTTTGCCTGATAACAAACAGCTAGTTAGTAGGTTTCGTAAGGAATATTTAGAAACTTTGCAGATGACACAGAGTTTGACGGGATTGTGGATTGTGGGTGACTAGGATAATGGCAGGATGTAAAATTAGTGGGAAATTTGGATGGAGAAAAGGCAGGTGTAAACTGTATTTCAAGATATGCAGGGAATAGATTGATAACTATCACAGGCAGGCAGGCGAGATTAGTTTCTCTCGGCATCTTGTTTAGCACAGATATTGTGGGCCGAAGGGCCTGCTCCTGTTTTCTTCTGTTCAATGTTCCTTTTATTTAAAGACACCGGAAGCATGGGATTAGAAATTACCGGGATTTTGGGATCAGGAATGGGGATCAGATGAATTCCAGGATCAGCTGGGTGTTGGATCAGAAAAACGACATGGGATCCAGATTTGGGAATGATTAACCAGGGAATGGGATCAGGAATGATGACAATGGATCCAGGGTTGGGAATAGCGAGATGGGGACTGTGATCAGGAGCGATCTAGGATTGGGGGTGGTTGAACTGGGAATGGTGGGATAAGGACTGTGATCAGGAATTACAAGATGGGATCCAGGATTGGGAATTTGGAGGTTGGGATTGGCTGGAGATTGGGATTAGGAATGATGACAATGGATGCAGGATGGAAAATGGCTAGATGTGGACATGTGTTCAGGACGGGACATGATGCATCCGGGATTGGGAATAATTGGATGGAGATCTGGATCAGGATTGGCCACAATTGGGAACGTTGTGATGGTGAACTGGGATTGGTCTCATTGGATCCAAGATTGGGGCAGATTTTCTGGAAAGCAGGATCAGGAATAGACAGGAGGGATCGGGAAGGATTGGATGGAGACATGGATGAGGAATGGACATGAGGGATCCGGGATTAGCTGGAGATGAGCTTTGTCGGTGCCAGTAACATGGCGACGTGTACTGCCCAGGTGAGGTCAGCTGTATGATTTTTCACTGCATTTCATAGAAACATAGAAAATAGGTGCAGGAGTAGGCCATTCAGCCCTTCGAGCCTGCACCGCCATTCAATATGATCATGGCTGATCATCCAACTCAGTATCCCATCCCTGCCTTCTCTCCATACCCCCTGATCCCTTTAGCCACAAGGGCCACATCTAACTCCCTCTTAAATATAGCCAATGAACTGGCCTCAACTAACTTCTGTGGCAGAGAATTCCACAGATTCACAGATGTGTAAAAAATGATTTTCAAATCTCGGTCCTAAAAGACTTCCCCCTTATCCTTAAACTGTGACCCCTAGTTCTGGACTTCCCCAACATCGGGAATAATCTTCCTGCATCTAGCCTGTCCAACCCCTTAAGAATTGTGTAAGTTTCTATAAGATCCCCCCTCAATCTTCTGAATTCCAGCGAGTACAAGCCGAGTCTATCCAGTCTTTCTTCATATGAAAGTCCTGACATCCCAGGAATCAGTCTGGTGAACCTTCTCTGTACTCCCTCTATGGCAAGAATGTCTTTCCTCAGATTGGGAGACCAAAACTGTACGTAATACTCCAGGTGTGGTCTCACCAAGACCCTGTACAACTGCAATTGGATTTCACTGCACCTATGTACATATGATATTAAAGCATCATTGAATCATCTCATTCAATCCATGAATCTGGATCGGGAATGGACACAAAGGACAAGGTATAATTGGATGGAGTCTGGGAATGGTCACACTGGGAATAATTAGACAATAGACAATAGGTGCAGGAGTAGGCCATTCGGCCCTTCGAGCCAGCACCGCCATTCAATGTGATCATGGCTGATCATCCCCAATCAGTACCCCGTTCCTGCCTTCTCCCCATATCCCCTGACTCCGCTATTTTTAAGAGCCCTATCTAGCTCTCTCTTGAAAGTATCCAGAGAACCGGCCTCCACCGCCCTCTGAGGCAGATAATTCCACAGACTCACCACTCTCTGTGAGAAATAGTGTTTCCTCGTTTCCGTTCTAAATGGCTTACCCCTTATCCTTAAAGGTGGAGACCTGGATGAGGGACGGGGGGATGGGGGATCCAGGGTTATATGGTGGAGACCGGAATCAGGACGGGACACAAAGCATCCAGGATTAGGGATAGTATGATGGGGACTGAGAATGGTCACATTGGATCCAGGATGGGAAATAATTAGGTGAAGACCGGGATCAGGACTGGGCACGAAGGATCCAGGATTAGGGAAAATTGGATGGGGACTGGAAATGGTCACATTGGGTCCAGGATTTGGACTAGTTGGATGGGAATTGGGAATGGAAACATTGGATCTAGGATTAGGGAAAATTGGATGGGAATTGGGAATGGTCACATTGGGTCCAGGATTCGGACTAGTTGGATGGAGATTGGGAATGGTCACGCTGGATCCAGGATGGGGAATAACTGGCAGGAGACGTGGATCAGGAATGGGCGAGAGGGACCCAGGATTGGGGGCAGGTGTCGTGGGTCCATCCCGGCCCCTCACGCTGGGAAACCCGGGCCCACTCACCTCGTGCTTCAGTAAATCCTGGGTCAGAGGTCGCGTGGCTACTTCCTGCACCATTAGACTTCCCGTGTTGTCAGAGACGCTGGGAAGGGAAACACAGCGGGATTAATAACCGGTGGCGTAGAACGCTTGCGTGCGAGGCGTCGGTCCGAGCAGCCGCGACTGTGGTCTCAAAGATGATCCCAAAATTACACGTGGTTTTTGAAGAACTCTCTCTCTCCTGAACCGAATGTTCGGGGAACCCCACTGCGATTGTGGGGAAGGCACGATGGCGCAGCGGGTAGAACGGTCTGTGTGTGTGTGGAGTTTGCACGTTCTCCCTGTGACCACGTGGGTTTTCTCCGGGGGCTCCGGGTTCCTCTCACATCCCAAAGACGTGCGGGTTTGTAGGTTAATTGACTTTGGTAAGTTGCCCCGTGTTCAGGGGGTGGGATAATTTGGGGATGGAAGGGGTAGGTAGTGGATGGGAAAGGTGTTAATGTAGGATTGGGATCAGTGGGTGGCATGTGGTCAGAGTAGATTTGATGGGCCGAAGGGCCTATTCCATGCTGCATTTCTATGAGTTTAATTCAACTTTGATCCATTGGACATTACGATATTAGACATAAGGAACTGCACATGCTGGAATCTGTGGCAAAAGAACACAGAGTGCTGGAGTAACTCAGCGGGTCAGGCAGCATCTGTGGAGAACATGGATAGGTGACGTTTCACAGAGTGCTGGAATAACTCAGCGGGTCAGGCAGCATCTGTGGAGAACATGGATAGGTGACGTTTCACAGAGTGCTGGAGTTACTCAGCGGGTCAGGCAGCATCTGTGGAGAACATGGATAGGTGACGTTGCGGGTCAGGACCATTCTTTAGATTTCTTCTTAGTCTGAAGAAGGGTCCCAACCTGAAATGTCACCCATCCATTTCCCTCCAGAGATGCTGCCTGACCCACTGGGTTACTCCAGTACTTTGTGTTTTGTGCCCATGTATGGTTTGGATTGAATGGACAACAAAAACACACAAGTTTTTCAGTATATTAGTGCAGGCGACAGTAAGGTTCAGGTCTATTACTGTCACGTGTATCGAGGTACAGTGAAAAGCTTTGTCTTGCCTGCTATCCAAACAGATCAGATAATACCACACATCAATACAATCAAATCAAAAGCATTCAGAATAGGATTTAGAAATCAAAGGTGCAAAGAGACTTGGGAGTGCTGGTGCAGGATTCCCAAAAGGTTAATCTGCAAGTCGAATCAGTAGTAAGAAAGGCAAATGCAATGATGGCATTTAATTCGAGAGAATGTAAAAACAGGGATGTAATGCTGAGGCTCTATAAGGTGCTGGTCAGGCCGCATTTGGAATATTGTGAGCAGTTTTGGGCACCATATCTAAGGAAGGATGTGCTGGCTCTGGAGAGGGTCCAGAGGAGGTTTACAACAATGATCTCCAGGAATGAGTGGGTTAACCTATGATGAGCGTTTGACGGCACTGGGCCTGTACTCGCTGGAGTTTAGAAGGATGAGGGGGTACCTCATTGAACACTTACTAAACATTATTCCCTCATCGTGTATCTGTACACCTATAGAAAGGCTTGCATAGAGTGGATGTGGAGAGGATGTTTCCACTAGTGGGAGAGTCTAAGACCAGAGGGCACAGCATCAGAATTAAAGGACGTACATTTAGGAAGGAGATGAGGAGGGATTGCTTTAGTCAGAGGGTGGTGAATCTGTGGAATTCATTGCCACAGACGGCGGTGGAGGCCAAGTATTTTAAAAGCAGAGAATGACGGGTTGTGTAGGAAGAAACTGCAGATGCAGATGGGTTATTGATTAGTATGGGTGTGAGGGGTTACGGGGAGGAGGCAGGAGAATTGGTTTAGGAGAGAGAGGTAGATCAGCCACGATTGAATGGCGGAGTAGACTCAATGGGCCGCATTGTCTACTCTGTTCCTATGGCTTAGGAATACATGGAGCCCAGGGGAGGATGCAGAGCGCAGAATATAGTTCTCAGCATTGTAGAGCATCAGTTCCCTCAGTCTGAAGAAAGGTCTCGACCCGAAACATCGCCCATTCCTTCAACTCCAGAGATGCTGACTGTCCCTGCTGAGTTACTCCAGCATTTTGTGTCCAGTTCCAGAGACAAAGTCCAATGTCCGCAATGGGGTAGAGGTGAATCGGACAGTGCCCTAGCTTATGGAAGGGATAAGGAAACACTTTTTCCTCACAGAGTGGTGAGTCTGTGGAATTCTCTGCCTCAGAGGGCGGTGGAGGCAGGTTCTCTGGATGCTTTCGAGAGAGAGCTAGATAGGGCTCTTAAAGATAGCGGAGTCAGGGGATATGGGGAGAAGGCAGGAACGGGGTACTGATTGGGGATGATCAGCCATGATCACATTGAATGGCGGTGCTGGCTCGAAGGGCCAAATGGCCTACTCCTGCACCTATTGTCTATTGTCTATTGTCTAGAAGGGCCGATTTGGCCTGTTTCCGTGCTGTAATTGTTATATGGTTATATGGTTATGGTTATTGTCTATTCAGAACATTGATAACAGAGGGGAAGAAGCTGTTCGTGAGTCTGGTGGTGCGCTCTTTCAAGCTTCTGTACCTTGTTCGGGATGGGAGAGGGGAGAAGGGGGAATGACCGGAGGCGGGACAAGTCTTTGATCGTGTTGGCTGCGTGGTGTGGTCAAGGGGAGGGGGCAGTGGTGGGTCCCGGCTCCTGGCGGGTACCTACTGGTAGAGCCGGATGTTGGCTTTCTGCAGCTGGTCGGCCCTCTGGTCAGGCTCGGCCTCCTTCAGCTCGCCCTTGCGCTCCCCCAACACAGCCGTCATGATCTTCATCAGCTCGGGGTGCTGGTCCTCCTCATCTCCGTCCACAATGCCGACCTGTACCCGCCCTCCACGCTCACGGCTACTGATGTCCTTGGCCAGAAGCAGGGCCTGTGGGGGGGGGGGTACAGGGGGGGAGGGGAGTATGTCAACACAGTCGACCGTCACCTGTCCGGTGACCTCCGACCCTCGCCCACCTCACCCCATGCTCTCCACCGATTACCCTCCCCTCCACCAACAAGGGTTTCGGCCCGAAACGTCGCCTATTTCCTTCGCTCCATAGATGCTGCCGCACCCGCTGAGTTTCTCCAGCATTTTTATCTACCTTCGATCTTCCAGCATCTGCAGTTCCTTCTTAAACTCCCATCTTCAACCAACTTTTCACTTGGGCAGCTTACGCCCCAGCGGTATGAATATTGACTTCTCTAACTTCAAGTAACATTTGCCTTTCCTCTCTCTCCATTCCCTCCCCCTCCCCAATTCTCCAGCCAGTCTGACTGTCCCCCCCTGACTTAAATCTCAATGGTCTCTTCCACATTCTCCTTGATCCACCTCTCCTTTGATGTCTCCTTTTCACACCTTGCCCTTCCCGTATCTCTGTGTCTCCCTCTCCCCGCGACTCTCAGTCTGAAGCAGGGCCCCTCGACCCGAAACGTCCCCCATTCCTTCTCTCCAGAGATGGTGCCTGTCCCGCTGAGTTACTCCAGCCGTTTGTGTCTATCTTGGGTGTAAACAAGCATCTGCAGTTCCTTCCGACACACCTCGCCAACAGGACTCCATCACAGCTTGCCCAACCCCGCAGCTGTCTCTGACCTGGCCACCAGTGTGTCATGGCCACGTACCTTTACCTTCATCAAACCCCCATCTCCATCTAACTCTCCATCTCACCAACAAGGCTCCATCACCCAATGACCAACCCCTTCATCCACTCCACCCCCTATCTCCCCTCCACTGGCCACCCCATCCCCCCTCCCCCGACCACCTCGTCCCCCCACCCAAAGAGGTGCCCCGCCCCCTCTTCCATGCATCCCCCATCCCATCCTGCATTCATCTAGCCTCCTGCCTTGTCCGTGGCCGACATATTGCAACATTGGGGTTCAGGTTAGGGTGGAGAGAATGAACAGTGAAGGGGGCGAGGTTAAACGGGGGGGGGGGGGTGAGGGTGAGGGTGGGGATGGGAGGGGGTTAAGTGGGCCCTTTGCCAAACTGCCTCCCCCTCCCCCCCCACCACCCCTCCCCTCTGACCTTTAACCTCTCGGTCCTGTTGCTCCGTGGCGCGTTCCATTGGACGATGACCTTGCCCAGGTCCAGAAGGAAGACATCGCCCCTGTTGAAGCTGCTCCACGACACATCCACCTGGACACGGGACAACAGGGTTGGTCAAGGAGGCCATTGGTACCTTGCTCTTCACCACTCAGAGTATCCAGTCTGGAATTTATCTTGCAGTCTAGTTTAGAGATACCGCGCGGGGAAAAAAGGCCCTTCTGCCCACGCAGATGCAACCTGCTTTCCCTCCAATCTCCATAACACCAGCAAAGGATCACTGCTCCACGGGACAGTGTGTCTCTTCACGGAGGTGATTAGTGCGAATGATAAACAGCTGAGGCACTGGGACCCAGTCTCTGGCTCTGCACTAGTTAATGCCCCTGTCCCACTTAGGAAACCTGAACGGAAACCTCTGGAGACTTTGCGCCCCACCCAAGGTTTCCGTGCAGTTGCCGGAGGTTGCCGGAGGTTGCAGGTAGTGGAAGCAGGTAGTGGAAGCAGGTAGGTAGACTGACAAATACTGCTTGGCAACCAGTACATGACCCAGTTAACCCACGCCATCTCCACACCTCAGTTTTAGAGATACAGCGGGGAAACAGGCCATTCGGCCCACCGAGTCCACGCCGACCAGCGGTCACCCCGTACACTAGCACTATCCTACACACACTAGGGACAATTTACAATTAACCTACAAACCTGCACATCTTTGGAGTGTGGGAAGAAACCAGAGCACCCGGAGAAAACCCACGTGGTCACAGGGGAGAACGTGCAAACTCCGTACAGACAGCGCCCGTAGTCAGGATCGAACCCGGATCTCTAGCTCTGTACCGCTGAGCCACCGTGCATCCCGTTGTACAAAATGTTGGTGAGGTTGCACCTGGAGAACTGTGTTAATCCTACCCTGCTGCAGGAAGGATGTCGTTGAACTAGAACGAGAGCAGAGAAGGTGTACGTTGCCAGGACTAGAGGGCCTGAGCTATAGGAAGATAGACACAAAGTGCTGGAGTAACTCAGTGGGTCAGTCAGCATCTCTGGAGAGAAGGAATAGGTGACGTTTCGAGTCATGCCCCTTCTTCAGACTGAGAGTCCCCCAGAACCGCTGAGTTACTCCAGCTTTTTGTGTCTATCTTCAGTTTAAGCCAGCATCTGCAGGTCCCTCCCACACAGACGAGTCGGACACATGCAGCAGCTTCAGGGGCCATGGTGAGGTATTGCGTGCACTTCTGCTGGCCCCAACACAGGGAGGATGTGGAGGTTTGGAGAGGGAGCAGTGGAGGTTTTACCTCTGCCCTCTGGTTCTAGATTCCCCTACTCTGGGTAAAAGACTCTGTGCATTCACCCTATCTATTCCCCTCATGAATTTACAGTATACACATTTACAAGATCACCCCTCATCCTCCTGCGCTCCAAGGTTGAAAGGGCTAGCCTTCCCATCTTCTCAAGGGTGGCACGGTGGCATAGGAGAACCAGCGCCAGAGAGCCGGGTTCGATCCTGACTACGGGTGCTGTCTGTAGACAATAGACAATAGGTGCAGGAGGTAGGCCATTCCGCCCTTCGAGCCAGCACCGCCATTCAGTGTGATCATTGCTGATCATCCCCAATCAGTACCCCGTTCCTGCCTTCTCCCCATATCCCCTGGCTCCGCTATCTTTAAGAGCCCTATCTAGCTCTCTCTTGAAAGCATCCAGAGAACCTGCCTCCACCACCTTCTGAGGCAGGGAATTCCACAGACTCACAACTCTCTGTGAGAAAAGTGTTTCCTTGTCTCTGTTCTAAATGGCTTACTCCTTATTCTTAAACTGTGGCCCCTGGTTCTGGACTCCCCCAACATCGGGAACATGTTTCCTGCCTCTAGCGTTATGAAGGTCAACATGTACGGAGTTTGTACGTTCTCCCCGTGACCTGCGTGGGTTTACTCCGAGATCTTCGGTTTCCTCCCACATTCCAAAGACATGCATGTTTGTAGGTTTGGCTTTAGTATAAATGTAAATTGGCCTGGTATAAATGTTAAACAAACTGTCCCTAGTGTGTGTAGGGTAGTGTTAATGTGTGGGGTTCGCTGGTTGGTGTGGACTTGGTTGGCCAATGGGCCTGTTTCCACGCTGGATCTCTGAACTAAACAAAACTACAGCTCAGGCCCCCGACTCCTGGCAACATCCTCGTAAATCTGGTGAATGCTTCAGTGGGGGAGCTCCAGGGGTTAGGCTTCACTCAGTCAGACTAGGCCCAGGCGATCTCCATCCCAGGAATTTTCAGTCACCTCACCTCCTTTTAGCTGGTGGGCCCCACCACCACCACCACCTCCACCACCTCCCCCCCGCATGACACCCGTACCCACCTCCTTCGCCGACACGTTCTTCTTCCCCTTCACGTGCAGCAAACGGCGGATATTGTACACGTTGGTCTCCACGTGCTTGAACCCCGAGGCCACTCCTCCCTTCTTGTACCTGTCCGAGAGAGGGGGGGGGGGGGGGGAAACGCAGGGTCGTCACGGTTACTGGCGGCAATTGGTCAACGCGCAACGTGCTAACCTTTCCCCCACCACCCCACCATCGACTCCATCCACACTTCACCCTGCCTCAGGAAAAGCAGCCAACATCAAGGGTCTCGCCCCAAAACGTCACCCGTTCCTTCTCTCCAGAGATGTTGCCTGTCCCGCTGAGTTACATAGAAACATAGAAAATAGGTGCAGGAGGAGGCCATTCGGCCCTTCGAGCCAGCACCGCCATTCAATGTAATCATGGCTGATCGTCCCCAATCAATAACCCGTGCCTGCCTTCTCCCCATATCCCTTGACTCCACTAGCCCCTAGAGCTCTATCGAACTCTCTCTTAAATCCATCCAGTGACTTGGCCCCCACTGCCCTCTGTGGCAGGGAATTCCACAAATTCACAACTCTCTGGGTGAAAAAGTTTTTTCTCACCTCAGTCTTAAATGACTTCCCCTTTATTCTAAGACTGTGGCCCCTGGTTCTGGACTCGCCCAACATTGGGAACATTTTTCTTGCATCTAGCTTGACCAGTCCTTTTATAATTTTACATGTTTCTATAAGATACCCCCTCATCCTTCTAAACTCCGCCTAGTCTTTTCAATCTTTCCTCATATGACAGTCCCAGGGATCAATCAATGCTCCAGCATTGTGTGGGCTATAATGAAAATCTTGTCCCTGTCCCTCCCCTTCTCCTGTCCGGCTGAAGGTACAGAAGCTTGAAAGAGCGCACAATCAGACTCAGGAACAGCTTCTTCCCCTCTGTTATTGGGCTTCTGAACGGCCCTTCCATAAGCTAGGGCACTGTCCGATTCACCTCTACCCCATTGTGGACATTGGACTTTGTCTGTGGAACCAATGCGCTACAATGCTGAGAACTAGATTCTGCACTCTGTGTCTTCCCCTTTGCTCTACCTGTTGTATTTGAGTTTGGCTTGGTTGTATTTATGTGTACGAAGGAACTGCAGATGCTGGTTTACACAGACAATAGACACAAAATGGTGGAGTGACTCAGCGGGTCAGGCAGAACTATATTCTGCATTCTGTATCTTCCCCTTTGCTCTGGAGACACAAGAAGCTGAAGTAACTCAGCGGGACAGGAAGCATCTCTGGAGAGAAGGAATGAGTGACGTTTCGGGTCGAGACCCTTCTTCAGACTGTTTAGGGATAAGGGAAACGAGAGATATGGACGGTGATGTGGAGAGATAAAGAACAATGAATGAAATATATGCAAAAAAGCAAAAAACAGGCCATAGTAAGCTGTTTGTAGCAAAGGTCCTATAGCAGAGCAAGATGGCTTACTCTCACGCAAACGCGTAGTACGGTCATTGGCAGATTCATGGGTGATTATAGGACCCATTTTAGCAACCAGCCTCCGCCATCTTGTTCCGCCATCTTGCTCCTCCATCTTGTTCCGCCATCTTGCTTCCGGCCAAAGATCGGATCTTTGCTTCCGCCTCCGCTCCCGTATCTTCGCTTTGGTCTTTGACTTGGGCGGGGCGGCCCGGGGCAGCAGGGAGAGGGGCATGGGGGGGGAGACATTGTAGTGTGGTGGGGAGGCGAGGGAGTGCCGGGCGGGGGGGGGGGGGGGGGGGGGGGGGGGGGGGGGGGGCGCGGGGGAGGTGGGATTGGGCCTAGTGTGTGTGAAGTTGCGGGGAGGTTTACAATGTTTCTTATTTAGTGTGCAAGTGAACCTCTGCCTCACCTGAAAGGATTGTCGGGGTCCCTGGACAGAGTCGAGGGAGGAGGTATAGGGACAAGTGTTGCATCTTCTGCGGTTGCAGGGGAAGGTACTTGGAGAGGGGATGGTTTGGGTGGGAAGGGATGAGTTAACTAGGGAGTTGTGGAGGGAATGTTCTCTGAGGAAGGCGGAAAGGGGTGGAGATGGGAAAATGCGGCTGGTGGTGGGATCTCGTTGGAGGTGGCGGAAGTTTCAGAGGATTATGTGTTGTATACGACGGCTGATGGGGTGAAAGGTAAGGACTAGGGGGACTCTGTCTCTGTTGCGACTAGAGGGAGGGGGAGCAAGGGTGGAGCTGCGGGGTACCGAGGAGACACGAGTGAGGGCCTCATCTATGATGGGAGTCTGTTCCCTGTTCCCTGTAAGGCCACGTGCTGCTGAAGTCTGCATGGTGGAGGCTGTGGGCCTGGTGCTGAGCCTGGAACTCAGGTGAGACGACAGCTCTGGCCCGCTGGTGGGCGGTGGAGATGCGAGGGTTCGGCGGAATCGCTGATGAAGGCCCGTGGGGGGCTGGAGTGGAGATACGGGTCAGCGGAAGCAGCAGGTGTGGTTCCCCAGAGAGGCGGTGAGAGTCGGCTGCCACGGGCGACAGTTTGGGTGTTCCGGGCCTGGGTTCGGCGGTGAGGGTCGGTGAGGCGGCGAAAACGCACACCTCTCGATTCAGGGACAATTTCTTCCTGGCTGTTATCAGGCAACTGAACCGTCCTCTCACCAACTAAGGCGCTACTATCCTGAGCTACTATCTACCTAGGGCTATCTTTAATCGGACTTTGCTGGCTTTACCTTGCACTAAACGTCATTCCAATGGGCTAAGTGTTCGGCTGGCAACCGGAAGGTAGCCGGTTCGAATCCCGCTTGGAGTGCATACTGTCGTTGTGTCCTTGGGCAAGACACTTCACCCACCTTTGCCTGTGTGTGAATGTGTTGTGAATGTGTGTGAGTGATTGGTGGTGGTCGGAGGGGCCGTAGACGCAGATTGGCAGCCACGCTTCCGTCAGTCTGCCCCAGGGCAGCTGTGGCTACAGAAGTAGCTTACCACCACCGAGTGTGACTGAGGAGTGAATGAATAATGCGATGTAAAGCGCCTTGAGTATTAGAAAGGCGCTATATAAATCCCATCCATTATTATTATTATTATTCCCTGTTCATGCATCTATACCCTGTGGACGGATCGATTGTAATCACGTGTAGTCTTTGCGCTGGCTGGATAGCACGCATCATAAAAGCTTTTCACCGTACCTCGGTACACGAGACCATAAACTAAACTCAACTATAAAGAACTCAAGCCGCTGTCAAGGGGCTACTCACAGGATGCCGGACTTGAAGTAGCTTTTGAACTCTGGAGACTCGTTTCCCTGGGTCTCGCGATACTGGGTGGGACCTCCGCCCAGGTGGTCATCCAGCTGGGTGACGTACATCGCCACTGCGCCCTGCTCATCTTGCGTCGACTCGCTCCCGATCCAGAAATGGATGGCCTGGGAGTTTCCGCTCGTTGTCCTCCGAATCTACGCAGGGGGGGAACAATGAACAAGGTTAAGTGGGACGGGGGCAGCAGTGGAGTTGCTGCCTTAGAGGGTGTAGTGGGGAGTGGGCAGGAGAACGGGAATAGGAGGGAGAGATAGATCAGCCATTCTGCAGTTGTATAGGGCTCTGGTGAGACCACATCTGGAGTATTGTGTACAGTTTTGGTCCCCTAATTTGAGGAAGGACATCCTTGTGATTGAGACAGTGCAGCGTAGGTTCACGAGATTGATCCCTGGGATGGCGGGACTGTCATATGAGGAAAGATTGAAAAGACTAGGCTAGTATTCACTGGAGTTTAGAAGGATGAGGCGGGATCTTATAGAAACATATAAAATTATAAAAGGACTGGACAAACTAGATGCAGGAAAAATATTCCCGATGTTGGGCGAGTCCAGAACCAGGGGCCACACTCTTAGAATAAAGGGGAGGTCATTTAAGACTGAGGTGAGAAAAAACTTTTTCACCCAGAGAGTTGTGAATTTGTGGAATTCCCTGCCACAGAGGGCAGTGGAGGCCAAGTCACTGGATGGATTTAAGAGAGAGTTAGATAGAGCTCTAGGGGCTAGTGGAGTCAAGGGATATGGGGAGAAGGCAGGCACGGGTTATTGATTGGGGACGATCAGCCATGATCACAATGAATGGCGGTGCTGGCTCGAAGGGCAGAATGGTTTCCTCCTGCACCTATTTTATATGTTTCTATGATTGAATGGCGGAGTAAACTTGAAGGGCTGAATGGCCTAATTCTACTCCCATCACTTATGATCGTACAGCGCCAGAGACCCAGGTTCGATCCTAACCACGGCTGCTGTCTGTGTGGAGTTTGCACGTTCTCCCTGTGACCGCGTGGGTTTCCTCCGGACACTCCGGTTTCCTCCCGCACTGCAAAGACGTACAGGTTTGTAGGCTAATTGACTGCGGTGAAATCGTAAAATTGTCCCCAGTGTGTGTAGGGTAGTGTTAGCGTGCAGGGATCGCTGGACGGCACGGACTGGGTGGACCAAGGGGCCCGTTTCCGCGCTGTATGTCTAAACTCCACGAAAGAACTGCAGATGCTGGTTTACACCAAAGATAGACACAGAGTGCTGGAGTAACTCAGTGGGTCAGGCAGCATCTCTGGAGAACATGGATAGGTGACGTTTCATGTCGGGACCCTTCCTCAGACAGAAAGTATGGGACAGGTACGGGGGGGGAGTATGTGAAGAGCTGGAGGCAAGTAGAGACCAGGACAAATCAGGGCCGGCAGCAGACCTGGTAGACCTATTGTTGGCTCGGGAAGGTGCAATCTCAACAGGAAACATAGTGGTGAACTATTGCAAGTTTCCAATTTTAGGCCAACAATGTCCCAGCTACACTAGTCCCACTTGCCTGTGCTTGGTCCATAACTCTCCAAACCTGTCCTATCCATGTACGTGTCCAACTGTTTCTTAAAAGTTGGGATAGTCCCAGCCTCAACTACCTCCTCTGGCAGCTTGTTCCATACACCCACCACCCACTGCGTGAAAAAGTTACCCCTCGGATTCCTATTAAATCTGTTCCCCTACACCTTGAACCTAGGTCCTCTGGTCCTCGATTCCCCTACTCTGGGCAAGAGACTCTGTGCATCTACCCGATCTATTCCTCTCATGATTTTATACACCTCTATGAGATCTCCCCTCATCCTCCTGCGCTCCAAGGAATAGAGACCCAGCCTGTTCCACGGTTTGCCTCAAACACCTCTCTTAGACAATAGACAATAGGTGCAGGAGGAGGCCATTCGCCCCTTCGAGCCAGCACCGCCATTCAATGTGATCATGGCTAATCATCCCTAATCAGTACCCCATTCCTGCCTTCTCCCCATATCCCCGAGTAGCAACAGCGGACGGGCCTCCAGCACAGAGACCGGCCCTGTTGCTCCGAAAGGTAGGGAAAAAAAGAAGAGGGCAATAGTAATTGGGGACTCTATTGTTAGGGGGTCGGATAGGCGTTTCTGTGGCCGCAGTCGGGAGACCAGGATGGTGGTCTGCCTCCCTGGTGCCAAGGTCTCGGACGTGTCTCAACGCATCCAAGATATCCTGAAATCAGAGGGAGAGGAGCCTGAGGTCGTGGTACATATTGGTACAAATGACATAGGTAAAAAAGTGAAGAGGTCTTGAAGGGAGGATTTAGGGTGTTGGGAGGAGAGTTAAGGAAAAGGACCAAAAAGGTGGCAATCTCAGGATTACTGCCTGTACCACGCGACAGTGAGAGTAAGAATGGAGCGAGGTGGAGGATAAATGCGTGGCTGAAAGACTGGTGCAGAGGGCAGGGATTCAAGTTTCTGGATCATTGGGACTTCTTTTGGGGAAGGTGGGACCTGTACAGAGAGGATGGGTTGCACTTGAACCCGAGGGGGACCAACATCCTGGCGGGGAAATTTGCAAAGGTCACTGGGGAGACTTTAAACTAGAATGGTTGGGGCGAGGGACTCAAATAGAGAAAGCTAGTAGACCGAATGGGAGGCAGGAAGCAGAAAAGGGAAGCACTCGGGCACAAGAGGTGAAAGAAAAAAAAGGAAATAAACAGAGAAGAAGAGACGGGGGGTTTCTTAAATGTGCATATTTTAATGCTAGGAGCATTGTAAGAAAGGTGGATGGGCTTAGAGTCTGGATAGGACACATGGAAGTATGATGTTGTGGCGATCAGTGAAACATGGTTGCAGGAGGGCTGTGATTGGAAACTAAATATTCCAGGATTTCGTTGCTTCAGGTGTGATAGAATTGGAGGGGCAAGAGGTGGTGGTGTTGCATTGCTAGTCAGG
>NW_022630215.1:0-33711 GCF_010909765.2 Amblyraja radiata
GAGAGAGCAAAGGGAGGGGGAGGGATTCAAGGGGGAGTGGGTTTGGTGCCGAGGGGGATGAATGGGGGAGGGCATGGAGCTGGGGGGGTGGGGGAGAGAGGGGTCAAGTGAGTCAGAAGGGGATCGGGAGCCTGGTGGGGGTTCACACTGGGTAAGGAGCAGGAGGTGGCAGGGGTAAGGGGCAGGGAGCCACAGGGAGGAGGTCACATTGTTTGGGGGTGGGGAGGGTGTTGCAGTTCAGGAAGTCAAACCAGGGCAGGATCTTCACTGTGAATGGCGGGGCGCTGGTGCAATAGACAATAGGTGCAGGAGTAGGCCATTCGGCCCTTTGAGCCAGCACCGTCATTCAATGTGATTATGGCTGTTCATCCCAAATCAGTACCCCGTACCTGCCTTCTCCCCATATCCGCTGACTCCACTATCTTTAAGAGCCCCATCTAGCTCTCTCTTGAATGTATCCAGAGATCCGGCCTCCACCGCCCTCTGATGCAGAGAATTCCACAGACTCACAACTCTCCGTGAGAAAAAGTGTTTCCTCGTCTCCGTACTAAATGGCTTACCCCTTATTCTTAAACTGTGTGTGTGGCCCCTGGTTCTGGACTCCCCCACCATCGGGAACATGTTTCCTGCCTCTAGCATGTCCAGACCCTTAACAATCTTATATGTTTCAATAAGATAACCTCTCATCCTTCTAAACTCCAGAGTGTACAAGCCCAACCGCTCCATTCTCTCAGCATATGACAGTCCCGCCATTCCGGGAATTAACCTTGTAAACCTACGCTGCTCTCCCTCAATAGCAAGAATGTCCTTCCTCAAATTAGGGGACCAAAACAGCACACAATACTCCAGGTGTGGTCTCACTAGGACTCTGTACAACTCTGAGCCTGGCGGAATGTGTGGAGCCGAGGGATCTAGGACTGTGGGTACGAGTTGGGCCGAAGGGCCTCTTTCCAACGCTGTATCACTCTATGACAAAGTGCTGGAGTAACTCAGCGGGTCAGGCAGCATCTGTGGAGAAGATAGACACAAAGTGCTGGAGTAACTCAGCGGGTCAGGCAGCATCTGTGGAGAGAAGGAATGGGTGGCGTTTTGGGTCGACACCCTTCTTTGGTTTAGTTTAGTTTAGAGATGCAGCGTATAAACAACAGGTCTTTCCGCCCACGGAGTCCGCGCCGACCAGCGATCACCCCGTACACTAGCACTATCCCACGTACATTAGGGACAATTCAGCAATTTTGCGGAGGCCGATTAATCTACAACCCTGAACGTCTTTGAAATGTTGGAGGAATCCGGAACACCCGGAGTAAAAACCTACGGAGGTCAAAGGGAGAACGTACAAACTCCGTACAGACCGCACCCGTAGTCAAGATCGATCCCGGTCCTCTGGAGGTGTGCCGCGCAGAATTATATAACGGTTTCCTCCGCCATAAAGATTCAAGATGTGCTCAATATGTGCTAGTAATGCCCTGTTTGCCAGCTTGTTGACCCTCTGTGTTCCCCGCTGCAGGGTTTAGGAGCCGTTGCTGTGGACGGAGAGACGGGGACGTGAGCGGCCATTGAGGGCAGCCAGGGTGCAGGTGAGCCCCCATCTGCTCGGTGTGCGGGCCGAGCTTCGAGGGGCTGAGCTTCGATGGAGGACCACATGACGGGGCACAACAAGGAGAAGCGTTATGAGTGCGACGTGTGTGGCAAGGCCTGCTGGAGCCCGAGCGAGCTGGAGACCCACCGGCGGGTGCACACGGGCGAGAAGCCCTATGGCTGCTCCACCTGCGGTAAGAGCTTTACCCAGTTGAAGGGGCTGCGGCAGCACCGGCGGGTGCACAGCAGTGAGCGGCCCTTCACCTGCCCCGACTGCGGCAAAGGCTTCAAGTCGTCCAAGGAGCTGAAGGTGCACAGGCGCGTGCACACCGGGGAGCGGCCCTACACCTGCAGCGACTGCGGCAAGGGCTTCACCACCTCCAGCGGGCTGCTGATACACCAGCGCTCCCACACTGGCGAGCGTCCCTACACCTGCACCCAGTGCGGCAAGGGCTTCACCCACTCCGGCAACCTGCTGGTGCACCAGCGCACCCACACTGGCGAGCGCCCCTACACCTGCGCCCAGTGCGGCAAGGGCTTCAGCCACTCTGGCAACCTGCTGAAGCACCAGCGCACCCACACCGGCGAGCGCCCCTACACCTGTGCCCAGTGTGGCAAGGGCTTCACCCGTTCCTCCAACCTGCTGTCCCACCAGCGGGTTCACGCCGGCGGCCGTCCCGTCCCCAGCCCGGTGTGTGGAGAGCGCTTTGCCATGGCCTCCCACGCCCCGTCTCACCAGCACGTGCACACCAGTGGCCCGCCCTACGACTGCCCGTACTGTGGCGAGTCGTTTGACAGCTCGCGGGGGTTGCGGCATCACCGGCGGGACCACGTCGGCGAGCAGCTGCTCCCACTGTGACAAGAGAGCATGGGGGCTGCGGGAGCACCAGCGGATACACACCGGAGAGAGACCCTTTGTGTGCGCTGAGTGTGGCATGGGTTTCACCTATCCATGTTCCCCACAGATGCTGTCTGACCCGTTGAGTTACTCCAGCACTCTGTGAGACGTTACCTATCCATGTTCTCCACAGATGCTGCCTGACCTGCTGATTTACTGCAGCACAGTATTAGAGTCATAGAGTGATACTGTATGGAAA
Source organism: Amblyraja radiata (assembly GCF_010909765.2). Lineage (NCBI taxonomy): Eukaryota > Metazoa > Chordata > Chondrichthyes > Rajiformes > Rajidae > Amblyraja > Amblyraja radiata. The sequence continues at coordinate 2,676 of NW_022630215.1, forward strand.
CAGGCCCAACTTGCCCACACCGATCAACGTCCCGGCTACACTAGTCCCACCTGCCTGCATTTGGTCCATATCCCTCCAAACTTGGCCCATCTATGTACCTGTCTATAACTGTTTCTAAAATGTTGGGATAGTCCCAGCCCCAACTATCTCCACCGGCAGCTTGTTCCATACACCCTCCACTCTCTGTTGAAAAGTTACCCCTCAGATTCTTGTTAAATCTTTTCCCCTTCACCTTGAACCCATGTCCTCTGGTCTTCGATTCCCCCACTCAGGGCAAGAGACTCTGTGCATCTAAATTGTGCTCTATGCAAGATTCCCGCATCTGCAGTTTCTTGCGTCTCCCTCACCTATCACTTCTGAAGAAGGGTCTCAGCCTGAAACTTCACCCATTCCTTCTCTCTAGTGATGCCGCCCGTCTCGCTGAGTTACTCCAGCATTTTGTGTCCACCTATCACTTGCCAGGCTTTGTCCAGCCCCCAACTCTCTTTTCCGGCTTCCTCCACCCACCCTCTCCAATCAGTCTGAAGAAGGGTCCTGACTCAAAACGTCGTCGGTCCATTCCCTCTAAAGCGGTGGAGGAACTCAGTGGGTCAGGCGGCATCTGTAGAGGGAAGGCAATCTAAGGCGACCACTCCCACCTCTCCTTTCCGACTTTCTCCACCCCCCACATCAAGCAGTCTGAAGAAGGGTCCTGACCTAGAATGTTGCCTGTCCATGCTCTCCAGAGGTGCAAGTTACTCCAGGAGATTGTGTCGCTTTTTGTAAACCAGCATCTGCTGTTCCTTGTATCTAGACCCAGCGGGCATTTCACCTTCACTTGCGCCCAGTCCGCCAAGGCCTGTTGAATCTCCCGGTTGCCAACCATTTTAACTCCCCTTCCCACTCCCACACTGATCTTTCTGTCCTGGGCCTCCTCCATTGCCAGAGTGAGGTGACACACAAAATGGAGGAACAGCACCTCATAGCTTACAGCCCAATGACATGAACACAGAATTCTCCAATTTGAGGAGACTCTCCCCTCATCCAAATGAAATCCTGGAGTCTGTCCTGACCCCAACTCTTTTTTCCAGGCCCCCCCCCCCACCCCCCGACTCCATGAGTCCATAGAAAGGTCCAGACCCGACACGTCGCCTGGCCATTCCCCTCCAAATTGCCGGTAGAACTCAGCAGGTCAGCCATCCGTGGTGGGAAACGGATGGAGAAGTGTTCCTAATATAAGCCCTCCTTGGCCCTGTCGAGGAGCAGACAAGCAACAGTACCAGCATCTTCTCATTCATACTGTACCCAAGTGAAAATGCAAAAGTGAGCCAAGCTGCACACAGCCGACTGCTCACAGTACCAGCTGGCTGCCACTGGCCCAAACACTTATAAGCATTTTAAAGTGTTTTTTTTAAAGAAAGTCTTAACGCATTTGTGCCTTGCCTAACAAATAAAGCAAGTTTTTCCTAACCTGACTGTGTTCTTCGGAATTCTTCAGAATTCATGTTGTGTTATCAAGAATGAAAGAAAATGCCAACCTTCTCAGGAAATGATGATGATGGCGGGACTGACATATGTTGAAAGAATGGGTCGACTGGGTTTGTATTCACTGGAATTCAGAAGGATGAGCGGGTATCTTATAGAATCGTATAAAATTAGTAAGGGATTGGACAGGGTAGATGCAGGAAACATGTTCCCCATGTTGGGGGCGCCCAGAACTGTTAAGGTCCATTTCTTAAAACAGTCAACTCACAATAAGTTAGTTCAACCAACACAAGCTTCACTGATCATTTAGCCGGCGAGGGTGCCAGGGGATACAAAGTCAAGTATGCAACACATACTTAACCCTCCTGGGCCATCACTCTAATGAACAGACATACAGCATCTTTTTATAGTATTTTGGAAACGTAGTCACATGTTTATACATAGTTGGAGCAATGACGTCTAACACATCAATCACAGAGTATACCCATTCAAAGCATTCTTGTCACTAACACAATACTTCTCATGCTATGGTTATATCGATCACAAACTTCAGTTACAAACCCCCAAACAACAGGAACTTAGTCAAAGGTCTATCATCTGCAGTACCTTCTTAAACAATGTAAGGATCTGTATCAATTACCTGCAGAGGTTCCTGTTTACGGAGACCAAACTCCAAAGGAAACATATCCTCTCTCAAGGCTTCTGTTGACAGAAGCCAGCACCTTCTCAGGAAACACATCCTCTCCCACCGCTGTCAATATCATTTGCTTGGGCACAACAGGAAGCAGCTTGGATGCAGTTTGAATGCTGGCCTCCAATTTCCTGATCACCCAGCTCATCTACAGCACAGAATTACAAAGCTTCAGAACCCAAAATACAAAGAAGTCAAATTAATCTTTACTTAATAAAATACCTTATGTTATAATTTGTATTATATAATAGGATATTATCAGAACCAGGGGCCACCATTTAAGAACAACGGGTAGGTCGTATAGGACTGAGATGAGGAAAAACATTTTCACCCAGAGAGTTGTGAATCTGTGGAATTCCCTGCCACAGAAGGCAGTGGAGGCCAATTCACTGGATGTTTTCAAGTTGTATTTGAGTTACCATACAGCCATACTAAGTAAATAGGAACAAGATTATCTGAATGGTGGCCGATTAGGAAAAGGGGAGATGCAACGAGACCTGGGTGTCATGGTACACCAGTCATTGAAAGTAGGCATGCAGGTGCAGCAGGCAGTGAAGAAAGCGAATGGTATGTTAGCATTCATAGCAAAAGGATTTGAGTATAGGAGCAGGGAGGTTCTACTGCAGTTGTACAGGGTCTTGGTGAGACCACACCTGGAGTATTGCGTACAGTTTTGGTCTCCTAATCTGAGGAAAGACATTCTTGCCATAGAGGGAGTACAGAGAAGGTTCACCAGACTGATTCCTGGGATGTCAGGACTTTCATATGAAGAAAGACTGGACAGATTCGGCTTGTACTCGCTAGATCTTAGAAGATTGAGGGGGGGGGGGGATGTTTATGGAAATGTACAAAATTCTTAAGGGGTTGGGCAGGCTGGATGCAGGAAGATTGTTTCCGATGTTGGGGAAGTCCAGAACAAGGGGTCACAGTTTAAGGATAAGGGGGAAATCTTTTAGGACCGAGATGAGAAAAACATTTTTTTTCACACACATAGAGAGTGGTGAATCTGTGGAATTATCTGCCACAGAAGGTAGTTGAGGCCACTCAGTTCGTTGGCTATATTTAAGAGGGAGTTAGATGTGGCCCTTGTGGCTAAAGGGATCAGGGGGTATGGAGAGAAGGCAGGTACAGGATACCGAGTTGGATGATCAGCCATGATCATATGAATGGCGGTGCAGGCTCGAAGGGCCGAATGGCCTACTCCTACACCTATGGTCTATGTTTCTATAATTAGTTAGTCAAGTCAAGTCACATTTATTTATATAGCACATTTACAAAACAACTCTCGTTGGCCAAAGTGTTTTACATTTGTTATAAGAATTGTATAAACCAGTGGTTCCCAACCTTTTTTAGCTCATGGCCCCCTTGGGCTCTTTAAATTTTTCTGTGCCCCCCCTCCCTCCCTGACATTATTAGCGAAAAAAAGGTGGCACCTTTCATTGAACCTTAATCCCCACATTTTTCTGTGGCCCCCCTGAGATTTGCCATATATGGCTCCAGGTTGGGAATCACTGGTATAAACAAACAAACTACATACATATATACATATAGCCCTCGCTCAGAGGAAGCCAAGGAAGGCTTGAGAGCATAGGTACGTTTTTCCAAGTTAGTTAGTTGCCCAATTGTAGCTAATTACAAAATTCAATTACTAGATCTAAACATCTATTTGGACTACGCAGTTGCAGCATGGGACCCATACACAAATAAAAATATTTCTTTCATCGAACGTGTCCAAAGACAGGCAGCTCGATTTGTTACTAACACCTATGGGAGAGAAGCGAGTGTCACCAAACTTCTGAATTCTCTGGGGTGGAACCCTCTCCAAGACAGACGTGGAGCTCACCGTTTGACCTGTTTTTACAAACTGTTAAATGGTCAGCTCGACATAGATTACAAGACCTACACCAAACCCAAACCAATTAGGAGCAGACGAGGGCATTCGATCCAATTTGTGATCCCAGCTACAAAGACAGATGTGTACAGCAATTCGTACTTCCCCCGCACACACAATTAAAGCATGGAATAATCTCCACCCTGCTATAGTTACCCAACCAGATGCAACTAAATTTAAAGTAGCTCTTTCTTCCCAAGAACCCTTTCTGGCTTAAGTCTTCCCTCCACCACCTCCGGTTTAAATTCCATTTGGAATATAGGGAGGTTTCACGGCAGTGGGGTCACGACCCATGACCCGTACTGTTGCTACGCTACTCCAAATGGATTACATGCGATGAACTGCAGGTAGGCACTTACCATTGTTTCCAGCGTAGCGGGCCCGTTAAAACCCCACCGCTGAAATTGTCCATTTTTGCGCTGTAAATAATTATGGAAATCGGGATAAGCGTGAGAGACATTTAGCCTACTTCAGAATTCCAAAAGTGAGGAGAAATGACGGTAGATAAAAGCGAGAGCTGAAGGGACAACAACAGCCAGAGTGCTTGGCGAACATTGGCCGTTTGCTCACTGCATTGCATCAACTAAGGCATTATTTGTGTTTTTTCTTAATTCCTTTGGCATCTAAAAAGTTTCAGAAGTGATAAATTTGGCTGTAATTTTTTTAAATCGCCCATGGTTCCCAAGTGGGTTTTTACATACAAAATGCAAACGCATCTGAAGAAAAATTTACAGCCAGATTTATCACTTCTGAGAATATTTAGATACCAAAGGAATCAAGAAAAAACACAAATAATGCCTTACTTGATGAAATGCAGTGAGCAAACGCGATAATTCCCAATATTTTCAATGTTTACCAAGCACTTTAGCTGCTGTAGTCCCTTCAGTTCTCGCTTCTCTTCGCCTTCATTTCGCTTCACGTTTGGAATTCTGAAGTTGGGTACATGTCTCTCACACTTACCCCGACTTCCACAATCTTATGTTTCAATAAGATAACCTCTCATCCTTCTAAACTCCAGAGTGTACAAGCCCAACCACTCCATTCTCTCAGCATATGACAGTCCCGCCATCCCGGGAATTAACCTTGTAAACCTACGCTGCTCTCCCTCAATAGCAAGAATGGCCTCAAATTAGAGGACCAAAACTGCACACAATACTCCAGGTGTGGTCTCACTAGGTCTCTGTACAACTCTGAGCCTGGCGCAATGTGTGGAGCCGAGGGATCTAGGCCTGCGGGTACGAGTTGGGCCGAAGGGCCTCTTTCCAACGCTGCATCACTCTATGACAAAGTGCTGGAGTAACTCAGCGGGTCAGGCAGCATCTGTGGAGAAGATAGACACAAAGTGCTGGAGTAACTCAGCCGGTCAGGCAGCATCTGTGGAGAGAAGGAGTGGGTGGGTGGCATTTTGGGTCAACACCCTTCTTTGGTTTAGTTTAGTTTAGAGATGCAGCGCGGAAACAACAGGTCTTTCGGCCCACGGAGTCCATGCCGACCAGCGATCACCCCGTACACTGGCACTGTCCCACGCACATTAGGGATAATTCGGCAATTTTGAGGAGGCTACAACCCTACAACCCTACCCTGAACGTTTTGAAATGTTCAAGGAAACCGGAACTCCCGGAGTAAAATCCCACGCAGGTCAAAGGGAGAACGTACAAACTCCGCACGGACAGCACCCGTAGTCAGGATCGAGCCCGGGTCTCTGGCGGTGAGGCAGCAACTGTACCGCTGCGCCAGTGTGCCGCGCAGAATTATATAACGGTTTCCTCCGCCATAAACACACTCAATATGTGCTAGTAATGTCCTGTTTGCCAGCTTGTTGACCCTCTGTGTTCCCCTCCTGCAGGGTTTAGGAGCCGTTGCTGTGGACGGAGAGACGGGGACGTGAGCGGCCATTGAGGGCAGCCAGGGTGCAGGTGAGTCCCCCATCTGCTCGGTGTGCGGGCCGAGCTTCGAGGGGCTGAGCTTCGATGGAGGACCAGATGATGGAGCACAACATGGAGAAGCGTTATGTGTGCGACGAGTGTGGCAAGGCCTGCCGGAGCCCGAGCGCGCTGGAGACCCACCTGCGGGTGCACACGGGAGAACGCACCTTCAACTGCTCAGAGAGCGGCAAGAGTTTCAAGACGGCAAATGTCCTGGAGATCCACCGGCGGGTGCACACGGGCGAGATGCCCTATGGCTGCTCCACCTGCAGCAAGAGCTTTACCCATTTGTCGGGGTTGTATTATAAAGGACATTTCCCACCCCGGACACCCCCTGTTTGAACTGTTACCGTCAGGCAGACGGTACAGATCTACCAGGACAAGGACAAACAGACTTAAAAACAGTTTTTACCTCACTGCTATAAAGGCACTAAATGTAGCCGCCAAGGAACGCAGGGGCGATACATACTAAGAGACTGTGAAATCGACAGAAGGATGTAGGGCTGGGTGTTTATGCGTGCTATTTTTATGATATTTATTTTAGTTGTTTATCTTTTTTAAATATTTTACCTTGTATGTATCGTTAGCTTTTAGAAATGTTTGAATGGTGCACTGACAGGCTGACATTTTACAATTTCGTTGTACATGGTTCATGTTACAATGACAATAAAGAAACTATTCTTCTAATTCTTCTATTCTTGTGGAGGCACCGGCGGGTGCACAGCAGTGAGCGGCCCTTCACCTGCCTCGACTGCGGCAAAGGCTTCAAGTTGCCTAACCACCTGAAGATGCAAAGGCGCGTGCACACCGGGGAGCGGCCCTACAAGTGCGCCCATTGTGGCAAAAGTTTCACCCGGTCCAGCTACCTGCTGGATCACCAGCGCACCCACACCGGCGAGCGCCCCTACACCTGTGCCCAGTGCGGCAAGGGCTTCACCCAGTCCAGCAAACTGCTGAAGCACCAACGCATCCACACCGGCGAGCGCCCCTACACTTGTGCCCAGTGCAGCAAGGGCTTCACCCAGCCCAGCGGCCTGCTGGTGCACCAGCGCACCCACACCGGCGAGCGCCCCTATACCTGCGCCCTACACGGCAAGGACTTCACCAGACCCTGTAGCCTGCTGGAGCACAAACGCACCCACACCGGCGAGCGCCCCTACACCTGTGCCCAGTGCGGCAAGCGCTTCACTCAGTCTACTCACCTGCAGAAGCACCAGCGCACCCACACCCGCGTGCGCCCCTACACCTGCGGCCAGTGCGGCAAGGGCTTCACCTGCTCCTCCAACCTGCTGATGCACAAGCACACCCACACCGGCGAGCGCCCCTTCACCTGCGCCCAGTGCGGCAAGGGCTTCACCAACTCTGGCACCCTGCAGGTGCACCAGCGCACCCACACCGGCGAGCGCCCCTTCACCTGCGACCAGTGCGGCAAGGGCTTCACCCAGTCTAGTCACCTGCAGAAGCACCAGCGCACCCACACCCGCGTGCGTCCTTACAGCTGTACCTAGTGCGGCAAGGGCTTCACCCGTTCCTCCAACCTGCTGTCCCACGAGCGGGTTCACGCCGGCGACAGTCTCGTCCCCAGCCCGGTGTGTGGAGAGCGCTCTGCCATGGCATCCCACGCCCTGTATCACCAGCACGTGCACACCAGAGGCCAATCCTACCAATGCCCGTACTGTGGTGAGTCGTTTGACAGCTCGCAGGGGTTGCGGCAGCACCGGCGGGCCCACGTCGGCGAGCAGCTGCTCCCACTGTGACAAGAGAGCACAGGGGCTGCGGGAGCACCAGCGGATACACACCGGAGAGAGACCCCTTGTGTGCGCTGAGTGTGGCAAAGGTTTCACCCGCATGTCCAGCCTGTGGCAGCACCGGTGTACCCACAGCGGTGAGCGTCCCTTCCCTGTCCTGTGGTAAGGGCTTCACCCACCTTGACCACCTGCTGGAGCACCGGCGAGTCCACACCGGCCAGCGCCCCTTCACCTGCCCGCTCTGTGGCAAGGCCTTTGCCCGCTCCTCCTGCCTGCTGGCACACCACCACGTGGATAGTCACTGTTTAGGTAAACACAAAATGCTGGAAGGAATAGGTAACATTTCTGGTCGAGACGCTCCTCAGTCTCGACCCGAAATGTCACCCATTCCTTCTGTCCAGAGATGCTGCCTGTCCCGCTGAGTTACTCCAGCATTTTGTGTCCTTTTTTGTAAACCAGCATCTGCAGTTCCTTGTTTTTTAACCATTCTGGTGAACTATGCAATACTCCAAATGCTACCTGAACAATGTCCCTTAAAGCTGCCTGTAGTGGCCATTTGGCCTGTTTTGCATGTCATTGTGGATGACATGTTCCTTTAAATTTTAGACTGCCCGTTATAATGTGGGTGGGATTTATGACGTGTCTTTGGGCGTGTTTATGCAGCTTAACTGCTTGCGTGGTAGTTTAGTTGATTAGATTCGTTTTGGAGTGAAGAGGGAGAAGGTTAATCCTTCGACCATGTCAAGCCACATGTCGAGCATGTCAAGCCACATGTCAAGATCATGTGAAGGATGGAGACACGAGGAGTTTTCTAGTATCTGAAGTAATGAGCTGGAGTTCGAAGAAGATTGCCGGAACAAGTCGGAAAAACCTTGGATGTATCTTACTGTTTTATATCTACAATAAAGAAAATATTCATTAAAAGACTGTGTGCTGAAGCTTTATGAAAGGAGAAGCTCTGAAGGTCTCTGAGGCAGCTTGCATGCGTACCGAAGATATTCCCGTTATCCCGTCTCACCCAATTAGTGGCTAGGGAGTTAATTTCCTGAAAGATTTGAAAAATCTACCGCTACATTAAGTCGAAGGATACCTCCGGCAGGGGGGTAATTGCCAGTCCCAGAGAGTGGGACAGAAGATAAGGAGAAGCGAACCTCCGGCGGGGGTAAATACCAGTCCCTGAGATAGGGACAGAAGATCGAAGTGCGAAGGCTAAGACCTCGGAGAGGCGCAGCTAGAGCAGGACGAAGGCTAAGACCTCGGAGAGGCGCAGCCAAGGAAAGAAGATTGGTTCCAATCGTGGAACTGGAGAAGATCTCGGCCAGGAAGAGCCTTAAGGTCAACATTAGCATCGGAACGTATCTGAAGACGTATCACTGGATTTGTGAGTACGAATCGATTATTACCTTTTGAATTAAAATCACGGTTTTAATTAAAATAATTCTGTTACAGAGCTCAATAAGTTGTGTTCTCCAGCGTGTCTGGGAAAGGCAGACCGACCTTGGATTGTTTTGAATCTCTTATGATAAAGCGCATTCCATTTGAATTAGCATCATTTATTTTGCACCTGGAATTAGAGAGAGGTTCTCTACATTATCGGTATGTTTTAGTTTCGGAAGAAATTGTTGATAAAAACAAAGTCACTTTGAAGCAGAGACTTTTTCGACTAATGTAAAGACTCGGCAATCTGCCAAGACCTCTTTTAAATCATGAATAAAGATGAAGATGATGGCAGAGTTATGCCAGAAGAGCCACGTGGTGGTGAAGAAGGACTCAGACAACTTGAAGAAACAGATATTTCACATGTTGCGGAGGTTGAGGAGGGCAGAGCTGGAGGTGGGGAAGCTACAATTATACAAGAGACAATGGGGAGTGGTTAGTAGTGGTGAGGTCACTAAGTTAAAGGAGCATGCACTGATCTACACCCTTCCTCTTGGAAACAAAAGCATTGCACTTGCACAGAGCGACCACGGCTCATACGCTAGAATCAGAAACCGCGCAGGGAACAGTTAAAACATATCATGATACAGGCTACTCAAACACCCCGTAACGGACAGGCGGCTTGACCAACCGCCCAGAGCGGGTGCGCAACCCGCCTTCCCCCTCAACCGCAGGAGCTGCAGGGACGGGGGCAGGGACAGAGATGGGAGATCCGGGTGAAGAGTGCCCAGGGGAAGGAGGAGAACGGGGAGGCGAAACAGGTACACTCGCAGGTGAGGCAGGAGAAGGAGGCTGGCGTGTGCGGGGCACTGAGAGCTGAGAGGGCAGTTTCCGGGGCATGCGAGGAGTGACAGGGGCATGAGGAGTTTCGGGCAGGGGGGAAGGGACAGGCGGTGAAAACGGGTCTGCGGGAGGCGGAGCAGGCTCGTTGACAAGCAGCAGGTGCTGGCGGGACCGACGGTACACGGTGCCCTCGCAGTCAACCAGGTATGATCGGGGAGAGTCAGCATTGCCAACGACAACGGCCAGCCGGTGGTGACCGGAGGGGGACTGCATCCGGACAACCTAGCCTGGGAACAGACGGGGAAGGAGACGGGACGACTTGTCAAAGGAGCGCTTCTGGATGGCCTGCTTCTCGATGATGCGCTCCTTGACAGCGGCAGGGCTCCGGACCGTGGGCTTTAGGGATTGCTGAGAGACCGGGAGAGGAGGGCGAGTGGTGCGGGACATGAGGCGCTGGGCAGGCGAACCGAGTGCGGGGTCCCGGGAAATGCTGCGGAGTTTGAGGAGGGCAAGGTAGAAGTCAGAATGAGAAAGCCGACAATATTCCAGCAGCTCCTTGGCGCTGCGGACAGCGCGCTCCGCAAGGCCATTGCTTTGCGGGTGCTCGAGGCTGCTGGTGATGTGGCGAATGTTCCAACGGGCGGCGAAGGCACGGAACTCTGCGCTGGAAAACTGACTGCCGTTGTCGGATTGGAGAGTCACCGGGGACCCAAAGGTTGAAAAGTGGCGGCGAAGATTCCCGATGACGGCAGCAGATGTGAGGGAAGGCAGCTGGTCCACCTCGAACCAGCTGGAGTAGGAGTCCACCAGGACCAGGAAGTGTTTGCCACGCCATTCGAATATGTCAGTGGCGACAGCCATCCACGGCAACTCGGGAGCCGGCTGCTGCATGAGAGGTTGGCGCTGTTGATGAGGCAGGAGACTGTTGCAGGCAGCACAGGCGGAGACCCTGTCCCGGATGTCCTGAGCCATGCCCGGCCAGTAAAACTGGCTTTGGGCCTGGGACAAAATGGCCTCAACCCCGGGGTGGCCGTTGTGGGCGGTTTGAAAGTAATGATCCCGCAGCGCGGCCGGCACCACGACCTTGTGACCCTTCACCACCGTTGTGCAGTACCAATTCATCCCGAACCAGGAAGTAGGGCACGGCACCAGCCGGCAGGGAAGAGCGTCGGTCAGGCCAGCCACGGCGGATGACGCCCGCAAGGTGTTGCAGGGCAGGATCAGCGGCAGTGTGTTTGACCAGGGACTGCATCTGCTGGGAAGGATCAATGTTAACGTTCAGTACCATCAGGTCAGACGATTCGTATGGATGGCGGGCAACGGAAGGGAGCGGCGCACGGGACAATGTGTCGGCCACGAACATATCCTTGCCCTTGCGGTACACAATTTGGAACGTGAAACGCTGGAGCTGCAGCATCATCCGCTGCAAACGGGAAGAGGCAACATGGATGGGCTTGTTCAAGATAGAGACCAGCGGCTGGTGGTCAGTTTCAATGGTGCAGGTGTTGCCCAGAATGTAGTCCTTGAATTTGGAGCATGCGAACACCACCGCAAGGAGCTCCTTCTCGATCTGAGCGTAGCGCTGCTCAGCAGGGGCCATGGTGCGAGAAGCATAGGAAACAGGCAGCTGCTGGTCGTCATGGAGCTGCAGGCAGGCGGCACCGAGGCCGAACTGAGATGCATCGCAAGTGAGGGCAAATGGCCTGTTTAGGTCGAAGAACTTGAGAGTCGGGGTGCGTGCGAGCTTGGACATCAGGGCCACGAATGCCGACTGGTGATGCGGGAGCCAGACCCAGGTATTGTCCTTCTTGATCAGCTCCCTGAGGGGAGCACTCAGTTCGCTGAGGTCGGGTATGAACTTCCCCAGGTAGTTGACCATGCCCAGAAAGCTCTGCAGGCCGGGCACGTCTGTGGGAGCGGGCATTTCGGTGACCGCTGCTGTCTTCTGGGGGTCTGGCTTTAGACCCCCCGCCGTGAAAACGTGGCCTACGTAAGTGACTTCCGGAACGCGGAACCGACACTTCTTCGGGTTGAGTTTGAGATTGATCTCACGAGCCCTGTCCAGGACTTGGCGGAGGTGCAGGTCGTGCTCAGCGACGTCCCTCCCGTACACCAGGATATCATCCACAATGATAGCGCACGGCAACCCGGCAAACAGCTGTTCCATGGTGCGCTGGAAAACCTCGCTTGCTGAGTTGATCCCAAAAGGCATGCGGAGAAAACGGAACCTGCCGAAGGGTGTGATAAAGGTGGTCAGGAAGGAGGAACGTTCATCCAGAGGGATCTGCCAGAAGGAGCTCTTGGCATCTAGGACCGAGAAGACTGTGGCCGGACCGACCTGTGCAGCGACGTCCTCCACTGTCCGCATGGGGTAGTGCGGGCACTTGATGGCAGGGTTCAGGTCTTTCGGGTTGATGCAGATCCTGATCTCGCTCTTGTCCTTCTTGGCAGCGACGACCATGGTGGAGACCCACCGGGTGGGAGCACTCACCTCCTTGAGGATGCCCATGGCCACCATGTCACGTAGTGTGGACTCCACGCGGCCCTTCGTGGCAAAAGAAACGCGGTGGGCCGGTCTAATCACCGGGTTGACCCCCGGGTCAACAACGATTTTGTAAGCACAAGGCAATTTGCCCAGAACGTCATCAAAACGGTCGGGGTACTCGCTCAGGGGGTCCATGGGGGCCTGCACCAGGTGGATGTCGCGGTGGAAAGAGACCAAGCCAAAGTCCTGGCATGTACGGGCGCCCAGCAGGGTGACGTTTTCAGAATCCAGCAGGAGAAAAGTGAGGGGCCGAGAGGTCTCAAGAACTGTATAGATAAACGTGGCCTTCCCCACAGGGACCAGAACACCTCCCCCATAGGCATGAAGGCGGGAGTCATCGGGAGTAACCCTCTCCCCAGATCTTATCTGCTTGAAGAGGCTAACAGACATAACATTGGCAAAAGCACCAGTATCAACCTTCGCAGGGAAGGAGTGGCCATTCACAGTGACATGTACAGAGGGATCTGTTATCAATGCAGGTGCACCCAAAAGCGAAAACACAGTTGAATCACCATGGGAGGAGCTCGTATCAGAGTCAGGGAGTTCATCCTGGTACTGGGAACCAGGCGCGCTATCAGAGTCCACAAGGTTGTTAAGACTCCTTCTTGGAGCAGGGACAGGTTTCCCACGGGATCGACATGCCGCAGAAAAGTGGTTCAGCTTCCCGCAGGAATTACAAGTTTTACCCTGCGCTGGGCAAACGTTGAATTGGTGGGAAGAGAAATTGCAATTTGGGCAGCGACGAGGTGTGACCTTAGCGGGTGCAGCGGCGGTGCCCTGGCGTGGCGTGCCATTGATCCGCCGGCGGCCAGCAGCACCGGTGAAGTTGATGTCCTGGGACACCGGTTGAGATACGGAGCCAACAGCAGAGGCCATGCGAGCGGCATGCATGGCATCCCTTAGCGTTAGATCAGGCTTCATCAGGAGCTCGTCACGCAGCTTAGAGTTCAGGAGACCGTTGACCAGGACATCCCTGATCATTTCGTCCGGGGTTATCGTTTCAAGGCGGCACCGCCGAGCCATATGACGCAAAGAGGCAATGAAAGCGTCAATATGCTCACCGGGAATCTGACGCCTTTGGATGAACTTAAAGCGCACGATAATGTTATTGGTAGGGATATCGCAGAGGGCAGTGAATTTAGCGATGAGACATACCGGATCGCGACGGTCTTCAGCAGGGGCGAACTCGAACGAGGCATAGTGTTCCATGGCCTCCGGACCAGCCAGGTTGAGGAGCAGGTGAGCCTGTACAGCAGGAGTGGCATCAGGATGAGCGATTGAAATATAGTGTTCATAGTCGCGCTGGAAGACAGTCCAGCGGTGGACGATGTCCGTGTCAAAAACGAGCGTGTCGGGACGACGAAACGAGTTGGACATAATAAAAAATAGGGGGATGGGGACACAACTGGGAGAAAGCAAATAATAAAAATAAAGCAGATGAACAGGAGACGCGAGTCTACCGCTGTGACACCATGTAAAATGACTTGCTTGTCACACAAAGTCTTTTACTAGATAACTTTATTATAAGCACTACACACACTATGCACTAGCTGTCCGTGGTCATCACAGGAGCTAGAGAGAGAGCTGGAGGTGGGGAAGCTACAATTATACAAGAGACAATGGGGAGTAGTTAGTAGTGGTGAGGTCACTATGTTAAAGGAGCATGCACTGATCTACACCAACCACCACACCTGGCAGCGTGTTCCAGGCACCCTCCATCCTCTGTGTATAAATAACTTCATACGCACATCTCCTTTGAATTCCACCCCTTTCAGCTTAAAGCTGTGCACCCCAGTGTTGCCACAGACCCCCAGCCAGAAGAACAACCCTCTGTCTTGGAGGCTACAAGGTGACTTGGATAGGCTGGGTAAGTGGGCAAATGCATGGCAGATGCAGTATAATGTGGATAAATGTGAGGTTATTCACTTTCGTGGCAAAAACAGGAAAGTAGACTATTATCTGAATGGTGGCCGATTAGGAAAGGGGGAGATGCAACGAGAACTGGGTGTCATGGTACACCAGTCATTGAAAGTAGGCATGCAGGTGCAGCAGGCAGTGAAGAAGGTGAAAGGTATGTTAGCATTCCTAGCAAAAGGATTTGAGTATACGAGCAGGGAGGTTCTACTGCAATATCAAACCCACAGATGCTGCAGGTCCAAACTCAAACCCACAGATTCTGCATGTCTGAACACAAACCCACAGATGCCCTGATGCTGCAGGTCTAAGTGTTATTTGAGTATAAGAGCAGGGAGTATAAGAATATGTGCTATTTGAGTATAAGAGCACGTCGGTTCTACTGCAGTTGTACAGGGTCTTGGTGAGACCACACCTGGAGTATTGTGTACAGTTTTGGTCTCCTAATCTGAGGAAAGACATTCTTGCCATCGAGGGAGTACAGAGAAGGTTCACCAGACTGATTCCTGGGATGGCAGGACTTTCATATGAAGAAAGACTGAATAGACTCGGTTTGTACTTGCTAGAATTTAGAAGATTGAGGGGGGATCTTATAGAAACTTACAAAATTCTTAAGGGGTTGGACAGGCTAGATGCAGGAAGATTGTTCCCGATGTTGGGTACGTCCAGAACGAGGGGTCACAGTTTAAGGATAAGGGGGAAATCTTTTAGGACCGAGATGAGGAAAACATTTTTCACACGGTGAATCTGTGGAATTCTCTGCCACAGAAGGTAGTTGAGGCCAGTTCATTGGCTATATTTAAGAGGGAGTTAGATGTGGCCCTTGTGGCTAAAGGGATCAGGGGGTATGGAGAGAACGCAGGTACATGATACTGTGTTGGATGATCAGCCATGATCATATTGAATGGCGGTGCAGGCTCGAAGGGCTGAATGGCCTACTCCTGCACCTATTTTCTACGTTTCTGTGTCTTCTCAGTAAACGGGTTCTGAATGTATAGAACCACGTTGCTGTGAATCTTGTGCATTCTTATTATGATGTTATCAGTCTACTGAAAGATCCTTCCATTGGTGAGTTGCGGCCTGTGTGGGGACACAGTCCTTATTTTTACAAACCATTTCATGGCGGACGTTGGATGTTTTCTCTGAAACTGTATCGCTACATGCTGAGAAAACTATATTCAGCACTCTCTACACTCTACCTGCTGTACTTGTGCTTGGCTTGGCCGTATTTATGTATAGTATTACCTGATTAGATTGGACAGCATGCAAACACAATATTTTCACTGTTTCTCAGTACATGTGACAATAATGAGTGTGGGCACAGTAGTGCAGCTGGTAGAACCGCTGGCTCACGGTTCCGGAGACTCGGGTTCGATTCTAACCATGCCCACTGTTTGTGTGGAGTTTGCATGTTTTTCCTATGACAGCGTGTGTTTCCTCCCACATCCCTATGGCATGCTGGCATGAACATCAATTGCCCTCTGTAAATGTGCTCCTAATATGCAGAACGTGAGATAACATAAAACTTGTGTGAGCGAGTGATGGATTGATGATTGGCATGGACTCGCTGGGCCGAAGGGCCTGTTTGTATACTGTGCCTCTGAACTCTGAATGCTAAAGCTAAAGTGTGAGAATGAGTGGCGTTTAATGTCGCAACGGTGTATTCTGTCAAAAGGTGTTGACATTGTGTCCATCCAGAATCAAGAAGAGAATGCACCCGTGGGATTGAACAGTGGGAGAGGGACAATTGCTGTGAGTTAGCGCATTGTTTAGATGCCGCAGGGAATAAGTTACAGCAACAGCCTGGGGACCATTGTCAGGGCAAGTCGAGGATCACAGCTATGATCTCCCTCCGTGCAGGGTGCGGGTAGATACGGCTCGTGGACTGACAGCAACCGGCTGATCGGAGCGCCTCATCTCCGTCATGTGGTCTGCCCTTTAGCAGAGTGGGGGTGGTGACAGCTATGGGTGGAGGAAAACAGACAACACTTGATAATTCCATTATTTTTATTCATCACAGCTCCTCCAATGTCTTCGATGATGGAGCTCCTGGAAAGGTGCGATGATTCACATCTGCTGGATTTGACAATTCATTACCGCCAGAGGCTGGAAGAGGCGATTCAAGAGGCGGTGGAGAATGTCGTCTTCGTTCTAGCATACGAGAGATATTTCAGTGAGCAAGAGTACAAGGTAGGGAGAGGATTGGATGAGTGGGTAACTTCAGCCGATACTGAAATGTTTTCCTGCACAAATATTGTGGGCCGAATGGTCCATTCTTGTGCTGTGCTGCTCTCTGTAATCACAACTCAGTACGGCGCAGTCACAAAGAATACCCCACACAGCAGTGGTGATCCACAAACTGGAGGGTGCAGGCTTGAGGGGAGATGGGAGAAATGTAGGTGGGATCTGGGGACAACAGGTTTACCTGGAGAGCAGCCCATATCTGGAACACAATGCTGGAAAAGCGGATAACATTAGGGATATCAAAGTACATTCAGACTGATGAGTGGATAGGAGGGGCTTACGGGGCTGTAGGCCAAATGCAGGCAAATGGCCCTGGCTTACAATTGTAACTTGGTTGGCATGGACAATGTGGGCTGAATAGCCTGTCTCCCTGTGGTATATTGTTCTATCACTCTACCACTTAAGGCACTGTGACTCCAGTAAATCCATCGCCAAGGTTGGCCGAGGGTTCTGTTTCCGTGTTGTACAGCTCTATAACTACTTGTCTCTACACTCTTCACAGCGAGTCATCAAACGCACGAAGAGAGGAAGCTGTGTGGCCGGTTCCACACTTCTACTCAACCTGGTGACTGAGAAAGAGCCGCAGGTCCGTAAACTGATATGGAAATGCTTCGTGAAAATGTACCACCTGCTCCCCAAACTGGAGGAGTTGCTGAAAGCAGTGGGGGAAGAAGGTACAGGACATGTTTCTATAGAGAATTTGCCCTTTTTGTCAAAATGCAACTCAGACTCATTCCATGAAATTATTCCAACAGGTTCTTATCTGATCGAATCGTTCAAAGCCATGAAGGCTTCCTCGGAACTACCTGCTCATCTGAAAGGTATTCAAATGCATGTCTCGGCCAACTGCGTATACGCCGTCCATCGATCAGCCCTTCCTATTTATCCCATCTTTATATCCACTCCTTGCAGACTAGGGACAATTTACTGAGGTCCAATTAATCAAAGTCTTTGCGACGAGGGAGGAATGTTAAGGACTGGGAAATAACCCTCGCGGTTACAGGAAGAAGGTGCAAACTCCACACAGACAGCACCCGAGGTTAGGATCGAACCCGGGTCTCTGGCACTGTGAGGCAGACAGTCTCCCAGCTTTCTCCACCCACCTCCACTATAAACAGTCTGCAGAAGGTTCCTGACATGACATGTCTCAGGCCAGTGAATCCAATTTCATAGCACTTCAAGCAGAGTGCAGGCCATCGAATTCAATTACATAGCATGTCAAGCAGAGCGCTGGCCAGCCAATCCAATTTCATAGTATGTCAGGCCGAGTGCAGGCCAGTGAATCCAATTTCATCGCATTTCATGCAGAGTGCAGGCCAGCACATCCAATTTCATAGCAGTTCAAGCAGACGCAGGCCAGCGAATCCAATTTCATAGCATTACAAGCATAGTGCAGGCCAGCGAATCCAATTTCATAGCATTTCAACTTCCTAACAAATCATTTATTGCAAGTACATTGCAGACTCACAGTTCAGTTGATTCACAGCTTAGAATCACAGTCGTGGAATCACCCTCGCGATCTTCCAGAGTGACTGACTCGCGCCCAGGCAGCCGGGGTTTTATAGTCCTGCCCCCCCCCCCCCCTCCGAAAGGGTCGTTACTTTCATTGTTGTGATTGACAGGCGAGAGGACCAATCAGCTGATATCAAGATTTTTAAAATACTCATAACTTATTTATTTTTTATCGATGGGAAAATTTCTCAGGGCTGCCGCAGTGGAGGAGGACTGTGAGTAAGATGGCCAAAAATCATAGCGATATAGGGTTGTGTTTTTCTAAAATCAATATTCAGCGCAGACAGGAAGTGGTTAAGATGAGACTTTTAGTTCGATAGATACAGCGCGGTAACGGGATCTGAGGTCTAATTTATCCATAGCGATCAAAATGCCCCATTTAAGCTCTCCCGGCCAGCCGGTACTTCCCAATATACCTCTAACTCGTTACAATCCATGTATCTGTCCAAATATTATTTTACCAATTTATTTCTGCTTAGTCGACCAATAAACAGCTATAACAATCAGATAATATGTAATCAATAACACATCAACTAATGAGTGTAACATTAATCATAATCGTAAAGCATAATATGGGCCAGTCAATAGTCAGAGATGGAGAATGTATTTTTCTTTGCGTGATGAATCTAATTTCAGGACCTCTTGTTTATCTCACCTGATAAAAGATGTTCAGCAGAAGCACAAGGAGACTCTGCGGGCACAGACTGAAACACTGAGAGTGAACACCATCCTGATGAACGAGAAGGTTAAGGTTTTCCAGCTGCGGGATCGATACGCTGAGCTCACAATCATCTCCACTGTTCGAGATCGGACACTGGTGGAACACGAGCTGCTGGCAAGAGGCCGGGACCATGAAGAGTGGAGAGAGGAACATCTCGGGGGAGAGTTTGAAAAAATCCGAACTGATCAGTTATTCCAGAACATGTCGGCGAGCAAATCCAAATCTGGGAGTTCGTCTGCCGTGGCCGGAGTTCCGGGGATCGGAAAAACAACAATGGTGCAAAAGATTGTTCATGACTGGGCCACGGGGAAAATATTCCAACAATTCCAGTTTGTCTTCAGTTTCAAATTCCGGGATTTAAACAAGATTAAAGACAGAGTAAACCTGAGGGAACTGATTCTGGATCAGTATCCTTACTTTGGGAATATGCTGCGGGAGGTCTGGAAGAACCCAGAGGGATTGCTGTTTATATTCGATGGTCTGGATGAATTCAAGGGTGGAATCGATTTTGCTGACAGTCGGAGAGACACAGAACCTCAGCACCAGTGCCCAGATCCCGAGTGGTGGTGTAAAGTGTCTGACATTGTGTACAGTTTAATCCAGCACAAGCTGCTCCCAGGGTGTTCAGTGCTAGTGACCACCCGCCCCACTGCGTTACATTTACTGGAAAAGGCAGAGATCAGTGTCTCGGCTGAAATCCTGGGATTTGTCGGTGAGGAACGGAAGGAATATTTCACCAGGTATTTTGAAGATCAGTCGGTGGCAGCAGCTGTTTTCAAACATGTGAAGGAGAACGAGATCCTGTACACCATGAGCTACAACCCCTCCTACTGCTGGATCCTCGGCCTGACACTGGGCCCCTTCTTCACACAAACAGACCGGGACCCGCAGCAAGTTCCCAAGACCATCACACAACTATATTGCTACTTTATTTACAACATCCTGAAAAACCACGGCCGTGAGATTGAGAACCTCCGTGAGGTGTTACTGAGGGTTGGTCAGATGGCCTTCACTGGAGTGGCTGAGAAGAACATTGTGTTCACAGATGAAGATTTGGTCAAATACAATCTGCAGCCTTCCCAGTTCCTGTCCGGGTTCCTGATGGAACTTTTGGAGAGAGAGGATTCAGCCCGGAGCGTTGTGTACACCTTCCCGCACCTCACCATCCAAGAGTTTGTAGCCGCACTCGCACAATTCATGACTGTAGATTGCGGGGATATCACGACACTCCTCATTGAAGCCCATGGCATGACAGACGGGCGATTTGAAGTATTTCTCCGTTTTGTCGCTGGTCTCTCCTCCCCACGGGCAGCTTGGATCCTGAAGGAGTTTCTGGGTGAATTCCCTAATCAAACAATCTGCCGAGTGATTGACTGGGTGAAGGAGGAGGTTAAACGCCGGGCTAGAAACACAGGAAGTGATGCTGGTAAACGGAGGCTCCTGAACACGCTGCACTACCTGTTTGAGTCTCAGAGTCCTGTACTGGCTCAGCAGACACTGGGATCTGTGGAAACACTTTCATTCAGTGGACTGGGACTGACCCCGATTGACTGTTCGGTCCTGTCTCATGCCATCAGGCTCTGTGATACAATCAAACACATCGATCTATGGAACTGCCGCATTCAGTGTGAAGGTCTCCAGCGGCTGGGACCGGCTCTGCACAAGTGTCAGTGCTTGAGGTAACTGTCCGTTTGTCGCTAACACTGAACTGTAAAATTGTTCCACTATTTTATTATTCCGTCCAGCACCCCTTGTATGGGGCCGAGCGGCCGTCACTGTGCACGGGGTGGGGGGGGGGGGGGGCACCCCTCCTACTTTACCCTCCCTCCCCCGGGTCACCGGTGGTCGACCCCTTCCCCCGGATCACACGCGCGCGTTGCCCGTCTGCCGCCGTTCTCTGCACGGGGAACATTTCCCGGTCGGTCGGTCGGTCGGGGAATGAGAATAAATGGTGAAAGTCACCAAACACCACATCCACAATAATGTGCTGAGGTGTTTCCAGAAATATCTGTTTGGGGGAAGTTATCTATCTCAGCCTCACCGGGCGGCCGGTGTTTGTATCAGTTTGTTTCTTACTCTGTCTGTTTGTGTTTAGACTGGGAGACAACGACCTGGGAGATTCCGGAGTGAAACTGGTGTCTGCGGCTCTGAGGAACCCGGACTGTAAAATACAGAGACTGGAGTAAGTCCCAGACTGTGAGAGATTGTGTTCACACTCACTGGGTGTCTGACACTGAACATTAATATGATCAGTAATAGTGTCACTGATAAACACTGGGGATTTGAACCTGCAGGATCCCAGATGTGACTTTCATCTGCAGCCCCCGCTCTTGCTGCGGGTTGATGGTGACAACTGTATCCATTTGGCAGAGAAGATTAAACATGACTGGTGGATTCCAGACCAGGGCATCGGAGATGTCCTCATTCTTCAGGGAACGGGGGTACCCCTCTTCTACTATAGATGAGGCTCTTACCAGGGTCTCTTCTATACCCCGTAACTCCGCTCTCTCTCCCCAACCCCCCACTCGTAACAAGACCAGAGTCCCCCTTGTCCTCACCTTCCACCCCACTAGCCGTCAAATACAACAGATAATCCTCCGACAATTTCGCCACCTCCAACGGGATCCCACCACTGGCCTCATCTTCCCATCTCTCTTTCCCTGTCTGCTTTCCGCAGAGACCGCTCCCTCCGTAACTCCCTGGTCAATTCGTCCCTTCCCACCCCCTCCCCGGGCACTTTCCCTTGCAACCGCAGGAGATGCTACACTTGTCGCTTTACCTCCCCCCTCGACTCCATCCAAGGACCCAAGCAGCCTTTCCAGGTGCGGCAGAGGTTCACCTGCACCTCCTCCAACCTCATCTATTGCATCCACTGCTCTAGATGTCAACTGCTCTACGGGATATTCTTTGTGACTGCGCTGTAATTATAGAGAGAAGTGTAGCTTGGTTACTTCTTACTAACCAATTGTTTGTTAGTGCTTGTTAGTAGAAGCTCCGCCTACTATGAGGTTTATATTATCAGAAGTCTGCTTAAGTAATTAGCAAAGATACTAGAACGGAGCAAGATAGACCACTCCTGTAAATTCCAATGGACTGACATGTAGTACGCAACGGAGCGGAACTTCCGCCATTTTAGTAAACTCGACCCGACTTCAGTTATGCCTCTCGCAGTGTAATCATCGTTGCGGGGGAACAAGTTGTGTTTACTATGTTTATGGTATCTTTGCTTGGTCACTATGTAATATTATGTTTATTGGTAATGAGTGTGAGTAGCTGCTAGTTACTGTAACACCATGCAGATGAATGCTGTGAGTGGACTTTAATAAACGTGTGTTGTAACATTGACGTGTGTATGACTCGACTCATTACAAGCAGGACAGCACAAGAATGGACCATTCCGCCCACAATATTTGTGCATGAAAACATTTCAGTATCAGCTGAAGTTACCTACTCATCCATTCCTCTCCCTACCTTGTACTCTTGCTCACTGAAATATCTTTCGTCTGCTAGAACGAAGACAACATTCTCCAACGCCTCTTGAATTGCCTCTTCCAGCCTCTGGCGGTAATGAATTGTCAAATCCAGCAGCTGTGAATCATCACACCTTTCCAGGAGCTCCATCATCGAAGACATTGGAGGAGCTGTGATGAATCAAAATAATGGAATTATCAAGTGGTGTCTGTTTTCCTCCACCCATAGCTGTCACCACCCCCACTCTGCTAAAAGGCAGACCACATGACGGAGATGAGGCGCTCCGATCAGCGGGTTGCTGTCAGGCCACGAGCCGCATCTACCCGCACCCTGCACGGAGGGAGGGAGACCCGGCTGTGATCCTCGACTTGTCCTGACAATGGTCCCCAGGCAGTTGCTGTAACTTATGCCCTGTGGCATCTAAACAATGCGCTAACTTACAACAATTGTCCCTCTGCCACTGTTCAATCCCACGGGTGCATTCTCTTGATTCTGGATAGACACAATGTTCAAGTTCAAGTGAGTTTATTGTCATATGTCCCTGTAGCGGCAGATTTTTCAGATCTTTCAGGAAATTAACTCCCTAGCCACTAATTGGTTGAGAGGGGATAAGGGGAATATCTTCGGTACGCATGCAAGCTGCCTCAGAGACTTACAGAGCTTCTACTTTCATAAAGCTTCAGCACACAGTCTTTTAATGAATATTTTCTTTATTGTAGATATAAAACAGTAAGATACATCCAAGGTTTTCCGACTTGTTCCAGCAATCTTCTTCGAACTCCAGCGCATTGCTTCAGATACTAGAAAACTCTTCGTGTCTTCTTCTTCACATGAGGCTTGACATGCTTGACATGCTTGACATGCTTGACATGCTTGACATGGTCGAAGGATAAACCTTCTCCCTCTCCTGTCCAAAACGAATTCCCAACTAAACTAACACGCAAGCAGTTAAGCTGCATAAACACGCCCCAAGACACGTCATAAAATCCCACCCACATTATAACGGGCTGGCTAAAATTTAAAGGAACATGCCATCCACAATGACATGCAAAATAGGCCAAATGGCCACTTCATACCGGCCCCTAATTGTTCCGAATACATAATGAGGCAATTACCAAATAACATCAAAAAAGTGGCCATTAAGGCTTAACATACATCAAAATCAAAATCAAAATATCAGGGAATAAAACCCTGTGGCTCCCTCGTCAGGAAATCAAACCGCGATCGCCCGCATGCCAGGCGTGGATACTAACCACCATACTAATGAGGAAAAAATAGCATGCACTATATATCTGCAATCACAATTCTTTCTCGACTCTTCCATCTTCGCTTTCGCCTTCTAGAAGCAAGCACAACTTAGTTATTGGTCTTATTAAAACATTGTTTTTTGTTTTCAGTCGCACTATACGTACCAAACCCTGAACATCAGGCATGATTTCCAGTATTCTTCCCATTAACCAAGAACCTCTAGATGCTGTAGAGTCAGCCACCAACACAATGTCGCCTGGAACAAAGTTCCTTTTAATCCTTTGGTCCATTGATCCATCTCTTGTTATTAAGAAAGCAATTTGCTGTTTGTCCCCTAGAGGCTTCATCCGCAGGATTTTCCTTTGTATTAACATATCTCCATTGAGAAACATTAGTAGCTCCTAGTACAAAGGAAACTCTATTTGCAACAAATGTCATAAAACGTTTGCTTTCATTGTTAATGTATTTCAAAACCGTAGTACTATCGGTCCAGAAGGTAGATTCTTCCAGTTGAAATTGCAGTTCCTTTTTCAGCATTATGTCAATTTTCACAGCTAAGACTGCTGCTGTAAGTTCCATTCTGGGAATCGTCTTTTGCTTCAATGGTGCTACTCTGGCTTTTCCCATTACGAATGCAACATGCACTCTTTTGTTTACATCTTGTAGTCTTAAGTATGAAACAGTCCCATAACCACTTTCGCTGGCATCCGAAAAGTGATGCAGTTGCGCATTTCCGATATTACCAATGGTTTTAGGCTTTATACACCGATCTACCTTAAACGTTGACATTTTTTGGAGGTCTTTTAACCATTCTGTCCAACTGTGCGAGGATGTTTGAGTTATACTCTCATCCCAACCAAGTTTTTCTCGACACAGATTCTGTAAAATTAACTTGGCTAGCAGTGTAAATGGTGCCAGAAATCCCAAAGGATCATATACTGAACCAATCACAGATAAGATACCCCTTCTTGTGCATGGTCGTTCCTGAATTGACAATTTAAACTTAAACACATCCGTTTCCACACACCAGTGCAGTCCCAGTGCCCTTTCCATTGGCAAGTTGTCTTTGTCTAAATCCATCACCTTGGTTTCTTCGGCTCTGTCATCTGGTGGAATGCTTTCCAAAACAGCACGACTGTTGCTGACCCACTTGGTAAGTACAAATCCTCCCTTATTGCAGAGAAAGGTTAGGTGCTTCACTATTTGAATTGCCTCTAACTCGGTAGATACGGATTTTAGGCAATCGTCCACATAAAAATTATTTTTCAAAGTGGAAATTACCTCCTCTGGGAAATAATCTTTATTATCCTCTGCGGTTTTCCTCAAAGCGAAATTCGCACAACTTGGAGATGACACTGCTCCGAAAAGATGTACTTTCATTCGGTAATCAACAAGGTCTTGCTGCACATCCCCTTCAGGCCACCATAAGAATCGCAGATAATCAATATGTTTACCAGTTACTTTCACTTGATAAAACATTGCTCTGATATCAGCCATCAAAGCTATCGGTTCTTGCCTAAATTTGATGAGAACTCCAAGGAGCGAGTTAGTAAGGTCTGGACCTTGCAGTAATTCACTGTTAAGTGATGTCCCTTTAAAGACTGCCGCGCAGTCAAAGACCACCCTCAATGTCCCTTTCTTCGAGTGGTACACCCCATGGTGCGGAATATACCAGATCTCTCCATCATCTCGATATAGTTGATTCATTGGTATCCTTTCAGCATAATCGTTATTAATCATATTCTGTAAGAAGGATGTATATTCCTCTTGAAATTTCGTGTTCTTAACAAATTTACGTTTCAAACCATGAATACGCTGTTCAGCCATATAGCGATTATTTGGTAAATTGACACTTTCCTTCTTGAAAGGTAAATCCAAACAATAATGTCCATTTTTCATCTTAACTGAATGGTTCATAATATCTAAGAATTTCAATTCTTCTCTAGACATTTCTTCATGTTCTTGGCTGGTACTTTCATTGAAGTCATGATTATATTGCTTCATTAACAGCTTTTCCAATTTACCTGTAGATATTTGGTTAACAGCAACAGCACGGCAATTCATTTTGCTGGTGCTTTCCTTATTCTTACCCAAGGAGCCATAAATAACCCATCCTAGTAGGGTCTTCATAGCATACGGTCCATCCCCTTGGCTCCTAATTATCTGTACAGGTTCTAATGCTCTCAGGGCATTCGTTCCAATAAGTAAGTCAATATCAGAATTTATCTTTGTTATTTTGACTTCTTTCAGGTAAGGCCATTGCTGTAAGTCTTCACATCTGGGTACATTTTGACGACCAACAGGCATTGTTTCATGTGTGAAAACCTCTGAAATTGGAATAAAATTATCTTCATCCAAACTGGATATCTCCATATTTGTTATATAATAACTCTGGTAATCCTTTTCTTTATTCATGGTACGCATTTGAATTTTAACTTTCTCTCCAGTAATGTCCAACCTTCTCATCAAATTCTCTGTGCAAAAAGTAGCTGAACTCCCATGATCCAGAAATGCATATGTTTGCAACACTACATTAGTTTCCCTATTTCTCACTTGTACTGGTAAAATAGAGAAAATGCCTGCTTTCTCTCCGGCCCCAATATGTGCAGTTACTTGAGGCGAGGTGATAGCATTTACATCCGCTGACTCCTTTTTCTGCTCAGTATGATCTGGCTCTTTCTTTACAGTATGAAGCACATCAGGATGATTCTGCTTACATTTGTCACAAATTATTGGACACCTACAGTCTTTTACCATGTGCCCTTTCTTTAAACATCCATAGCAGATTCCATTCCTTTTTAAAAAGTCCATCTTTTTTTCATATTTCTTTTCCTTAAATTTACGACACCATCTTATGGTGTGACCTACTTCATCACAAAATGGACAGAATTCATTCTTTCTGGTCGGTGCATCCTCTTTTGCACCACCCAACACCTTCTCAGGTATTATATTGGTAGCAAAATTGCTTTTCTTAGGCCCTGTCTTTTGTTTAGTTTTGACATAGGTAGAACCCTTATAAATTGCAAGTGGCTTGGCTTCTTCAATAATCCCGCTGCATGAATCTGACATGTACCGTACTTCTCTTTCTAAATATTCCACCAGGTCTGGTAGCCTGGCTACTTGTTTGCTCTTATCACGTATTTCACCTGCCCTATCTCTCCACTTTTCTCTCATTCTTCTGGGCAACTTGCTAATGATGATTCTCATATTACTTGAAAGATTAATTTCCTCCATATAGCCAAGATTTTTCATCGAGCTGCAACATCTTCTCAGAAATATTGCATATTCACTCAATTTATCCACATCTTCTGGCTTGATTTCTTTCCAATCATGGGCCTTTTCAATGTATGCATTCGCAATCCTCTGTTCATCACCAAAACGTTCCTTCAATAATCTTCTCGCCTTTTTATAGCCCTGGTTGTCTGGCTCCATCTGACAACTTTCCACAAGCCCCTTCACCTTTCCTTGTGTGTACTTCACCAGAAACCGTAAGCGCTCTTTTTCATCCATAACTTTCTTCTCTAATACCTCTTCCAGTGCCCTCACGAAAGTTTCATATTCTAAAGGATCTCCAGCATACGTAGGAATTTCAACTGGTGGCAAAATGAGAGATTTATTTCGTCGAGCTATAATCTCGTTGAATTCAGATTGCTTATGTAGCAGTGCCAATAGACCAACCTGATTCCCTTCTCCTTGGTCCACTGGTCCTTCTCGAGTTTGTACGGATGTTCTTATAGTAGCTAGTTTCGGTCTAGCACCCATTTGCTGAGCTGAAGGTTCACTCAACCTATTTAGGTTTTCCAATCCAAGGTATCCTGTGGACTTTGACCGTGGAATCGATTCAACTGCCAATTCACTCTGAGCAGGTCTGGCTCTCTGTCTAGAGCTTATCGCCTTTGATGATCTAGAGCTGCATCTAGACCCTTCACTTTCCAGTATGTCCCTTCTGGCTTTAGCCACCTTCAACTTTGTATCTAATTCCAGTTGTTCCTGACATCGCGCCATTTCTTCTTGCTGTCGCTTTGTCTCATCTTGCTGTCGGGCCATCTGTTGCATCATCTCTTCTTGCTGTCGGGCCATCTCATGTTTTTTCTTCATAGCATCCGCTTCTATTGAGAGCGCTGCTAACTCAGCCTTTGCTCCCAAACGAGCAGAAGCCCTCGAAACCGAACTGGCTGAGCTACCAGATTTACGGCCTGATCTTTGTGAAGATACATTTGAGATACTATCTTCCGGTTCTATTTCATCACCTTCTTCTTCTGGCTTAGTATCTTCTTTTCTGCTACCTTTACTTTTGCTAACTTGCTCTAACCATCCTTCTACAACTTCTTTGGATTCATCATAATACTCCGTATTTTCACAATCCCACTTAAAATGTCTTTCACGCTCCTCTGGAGAACGCTCTGCCTCCAGCAGTGTGTCCTGCTTCTCTTTCAGCTCATGGTTAAGGCTACTTATCAGGCGTAATTTCTCTTCCACCTTGTCCTGGTTCTCTTCTGATTCCATGAGTGTCTTCACACTTTCAAACAGCTTTCTAATCTTCTTCCCCAACTTGTTCCTATCCAATTCAGCCTCCTTGAGAACATAACTTCGACCTTTCTCAGTGAGTTTAAGTTGTCTGGCTGGTCTTTCTTCACCACCATGTGGCTCTTCTGGCATAGCTCTGCCCTCATCTTCCTTCATGATTTAAAAGAGGTCTTGGCAGATTGCCAAGTCTTTAAATTAGTCGAAAAAAAGTCTCTGCTTCTGAGTGACTTTGTTATTATCAACAATTTCTTCCAAAACTAACACATACTGATAATGTAGAGAACCTCTCTCTAATTCCAGGTGCAAAATAAATGATGCTAATTCCAATGGAATGCTCCTTTATCTCTTTGATTCAAAACAATCCAAGGTCGGTCTGCCTTTCCCAGACACGCTGGAGAAAACAGCTTGTTGAGCTCTATTACAGAATTCTTTCAATTAAAACCGTAATTTTAATTCAAAAGGTAATAATCAATTCGTACTCACAATCCAGTGATACGTCTTCCGATGCGTTCCGATGCTGTTGATAGACCTCAAGGCTCCTCCTGGCCGAGATCTTCTTCAGTTCCACGATTGGAACCAATCTTCTTTGGCTGCGCCTTTTCGAGGTCTTAGCCTTCGTCCTGCTCTGGCCGCACCTCTCCTAGGTCTTAGCCTTCGCACTTCGATCTTCTGTCCCTATCTCAGGGACTGGTATTTACCCCCGCCGGAGGTTCGCTTTTACTTATCTTCTTCTTCTTCTTCTGTCCCAATCTCTGGGACTGGCAATTACCCCCCTGCCGGAGGTATCCTTCGACTTAATGTAGCGGCAGATTTTTCAGATCTTTCAGGAAATTAACTCCCTAGCCACTAATTGGTTGAGAGGGGATAAGGGGAATATCTTCGGTACGCATGCAAGCTGCCTCAGAGACTTACAGAGCTTCTACTTTCATAAAGCTTCAGCACACAGTCTTTTAATGAATATTTTCTTTATTGTAGATATAAAACAGTAAGATACATCCAAGGTTTTCCGACTTGTTCCAGCAATCTTCTTCGAACTCCAGCGCATTGCTTCAGATACTAGAAAACTCTTCGTGTCTTCTTCTTCACATGAGGCTTGACATGCTTGACATGGTCGAAGGATAAACCTTCTCCCTCTCCTGTCCAAAACGAATTCCCAACTAAACTAACACGCAAGCAGTTAAGCTGCATAAACACGCCCCAAGACACGTCATAAAATCCCACCCACATTATAACGGGCTGGCTAAAATTTAAAGGAACATGCCATCCACAATGACATGCAAAATAGGCCAAATGGCCACTACAATATCTATTGTATATTAAAACTGTGTGGCTGCGCCTGCCGTCCGTCCACCCGGCGTCCGGCTGCCTTTCTGCCTTTTGATTCGCTGCTCCTTCCTATCAGCTTCCAACACACTTCAAAACAAAGTTGAAAGGCAGGAACACTCTGAGCTTTTCACCTCAATGGGATATCACAGCAAATGCTTCAGCAGGAGGGGAGGGCCAATTGGTCTTGCAATTGGAACTGCTGCAGCATGCAGGGGAGGTGCAATTGGAGTTTTTTTTCAATCCACGGCTGAGGGAGGCAGGGGAGTGCTGGAATCTTACATTTGGGAACGGCTTCAGTTCCGTTGGAGGAGACGGGTGCATGGTGGAATATTGGGTTGGGGGATCACACCATTGGGGGAGCAGACCCAACGGGTCCGCACTTGGTCTAGTATACAATAATAATCAAATGTGTATTAAATATATCCATTTACAATATATATTAATGATATATTTAATAATAATATATACATATATATATATACAAAATGATAGAAACAGAAACGTAGACAATAGGTGCAGGAGTAGAGGCCATTCGGCCCTTCGAGCCTGCACCATTCATAATTCAATATGATCATGGCTGATCATCCAACTCAGTATCCTGTACCTGCCTTCTCTCCATACCCCCTGATCCCTTTAGCCACAAGGGCCACATCTAACTCCATCTTAAATATAGCCAATGAACTGTGTGGCCTCAACTACCTTCTGTGGCAGAGAATTCCACAGATTCACCACTCTCTGTGTGTGAAATAAAATGTTTTTCTCATCTCGGTCCTAAAAGATTTCCCCTCTTATCCTAAAACTGTGGACCCTTGTTCTGGACTTCCCCAACATCGGGAACAATCTTCCTGCATCTAGCTTGTCCAACCCCTTAAGAATTTTGTACCGATCTATAAGATCCCCCCTCAATCTCCTAAATTCTAGCGAGTACAAGCCGAGTCTATCCAGTCTTTTTTCATATGAAAGTCCTGCCATCCCAGGAATCAGTCTGGTGAACCTTCTCTGTACTCCCTCTATGGCAAGAATGTCTTTCCTCAGATTAGGAGACCAAAACTGTACGCAATACTCCAGGTGTGGTCTCACCAAGACCCTGTACAACTGCAGTAGAACCTCGCTGCTCCTAGACTCAAATCCTCTATGGCAAGAATGTCCTTAAACTGTGTGTGGCCCCTTGTTCTGGATATGTATTAAGATATGTATTAAAATATATCTATCTACAATATAAATATATCATTCATATATATACACACAATAATAAGATATGTATTAAATATATCTATTTACAATATATATATATATATATCATTCATATATTAATATATATAGACAATAATAATCAAATGTGTATTACATATATCTATTTACAATATTTATTTAATGATATATTTAATAATATATTGATACATATAAGTATATATACAATAATAATGAAATATACATTAAATATATCCATTTACAATATATTAATGAAAGATTTAATAATATATACATATATACATATATATATATATGTATTAAAATATATCTATTTACAATATAAATAAGTCATATACAATAGTATATTGTGTTCATATATTAATATATAGACAATA